>NC_057811.1:154445596-154533509 GCF_018294505.1 Triticum aestivum
GCCGCGCGTCCAACGGTGGTGGCCGGAGGGGCTGGAATGGGCGGGGGCGAGCGCTTCGAGCTCGCCGGCGGCGAGGTGCTTCGGGCGAGCAACGGCAACGTTGGTTCGGCGCGAGATCGGGCAAGCGGAGGAGCTGGGGAGCATCTACGTGCGGTGGGGAGTGCTGCGGGCTTGAGCCCGTGACCTAAAGGTCACCGGAGACCCGCCGGCGGCGAGCTCCGCGGCGCGGCGTTCGGGCGCGCGCGGGGAAGAAGCTAGGGGGCGCGCGAGAGAGAAAGGACAGGGGAGGAGGGGGGAGAGGCTCACCGCGCGGCACACGGAGGCCGGTGAGAGCTTAGGAGCAGCAGGTCGGCGCCGGGGAAGAAGGGGGTCGCCGGCGTCCGAAGTTGAAGACGAGCTCGGGGAGGCCGTTGCAGTGGCTCCGAGCTTCAACGGAGAGGCGGAGGTGGTGTAGTCGAGGGCGGTGACGGCGTATGACACGGCGAGGTGGCGATTGGGGCACGGTGGCCGTGTGAACGACGGGAACGGCGGCGAGCGCGTCGGGCGTGGGGAAGAAGAGAGCGGCGCGGATCTGGGGGGGAAGAGGGAGGCGCAGGGGCCGAGAGGTGAGCGGGGTGAGTGGGAGAGAGGCCCGAGGAGGCAGGGGGCTGGCGTGCTTATCCTCCCCGTCACCGGCGAGGGGGTGCGGCGGGGACGGCCCCTGTTCCGACCCCGGTCGGGGGAACAGGGAAGGGGGCGAGGGGGAGTGGGAGATGGGCTAGGCCGGCTGGGCCGGGGGTCGGCCCAGTTGGCCCGGGGTCCAGTGGGGGGGAGGGCCTTCTCCCAATTTTTTTTCTTTTTCTTTGTCTGTTCTGTGTTCTTTTGCCTTTTCTTTTTATTTGTTTATTTTCTTTTCTGTTTTATTTCATTTAAAAGTATTTAGGTATTTTATAAAAATGTGTTTTCTCCACCATAATTACCAGTGTATTATTTGGCACCCACCGAACATTTTTGTTCAAATTTTTGAAAACTTTTATTTTCCACTTTGATTTTAATTGAAGTTTGAACTAGGAGTTTGAAAAGAAATTTGATGCAATTGTGATCAAGCCCTGTTTAGCAACATGATTAGCTTAATATCAGAGAGTTACTGTAGCATGATTCTCGGGGTGTTACATTACACCCCGGGCAAAGCCAATGTCATGGCTGATGCGCTAAGCCGTAAATCCTATTGTAACAACTTGATGTTACAACAAAGCCAACCACTTCTCCACGAGGAATTCTGTAAGCTTAACCTTCACATTGTTCCTCAAGGATTTCTATCCACCCTGGTGGCAAAACCTACCCTTACGGATCAGATCATCAAAGCTCAGAAGGTAGATCCGGGGATCTCCCGTATTAAGAGAAACATCAAGAAAGGAGTTGCGGATTGTTTCTCCGTTGATGACCAAGGTGTCGTGTTCTTTGGAGACCGTCTAGTGGTTCCCAAGGTACGCAACCTGAGGCGATTGATCCTTAAGGAAGCTCATGAATCTCCTCTCACCATTCATCCCGGTAGTACTAAAATGTATCAAGACCTACGCCAGAGGTTTTGGTGGACTAGGATGAAGAGAGAAATTGCTCAATACATTGCTAACTGCGACGTCTGCCGACGTGTTAAAGCAGAGCATCAACGACCTGCTGGCACCCTTCAGCCTCTGGCTATTCCTGAATGGAAATGGGATAAAATCGGTATGGATTTCATTACCGGGTTTCCCAGGACCAAGAGAGGGAATAATGCTATCTTCGTTGTTGTCGATCGTCTTTCCAAAGTAGCCCACTTCCTACCTGTTCGTGAGAGTATAACCGCTAGCCAGCTAGCAGACTTGTACATCTCCCGAATAGTGTCTCTTCATGGTGTTCCATTGGAAATTAACTCAGACCGTGGAAGTCTCTTCACCTCTCGATTTTGGGAAAGTTTCCAAAATGCCATGGGAACTCGTCTCTCTTTTAGCACCGCCTTTCACCCTCAATCAAGTGGTCAGGTAGAACGAGTTAATCAAATTCTGGAGGATATGCTCCGAGCTTCTGTCATCTCTTTCGGCATGGATTGGGAGAAATGCCTCCCATTCGCTGAGTTCGATTATAACAATAGTTATCAAGCCAGCTTGGGCAAAGCCCCTTTCGAGGTTCTCTATGGACGAAAATGTCGAACGCCTCTTAACTGGTCAGAAACCGGGGAAAGACAACTCTTTGGCCCGGATATGATCCAGGAAGCAGAAGAGCAGGTTCGCATTATTCGTGAGAAATTGAAAACAGCCCAATCTCGCCAAAAGAGCCATTATGATCGCAAACATAAGGCTATGACTTTTGAGGTTGACGAGAAGGCTTACCTTCGGGTGACTCCTTTAAAGGGAACCCATCGATTCGGTATCAAAGGCAAATTGGCCCCTCGCTACATTGGACCCTTTTGCATTCTTGCCAAGCGAGGAGAAGTTGCCTACCAATTGGAACTACCTCCGCATCTTTCCAAGGTTCATGATGTGTTCCACGTATCTCAACTCAGGCGTTGCTTCTCGGATCCTATCCGTGGAGTGGACCACGAAACGCTTGATCTCCAAGATAATCTCACATGTCGGGAATATCCCGTTCGCATCCTTGATCAAGCTGAGCGTACCACTCGACGCCAAAACATCAAGTTTCTCAAAGTTCAATGGTCACACCATTCCGAGAAAGAAGCTACCTGGGAAAGGGAGGATCGTCTTCGACTTGAGTACCCCACCTTCTTTCCAACGGATCCTAAATCTCGGGACGAGATTCTTTTGAGTGGGGGTGAGTTGTCACATCCTAGTTAGTTCATGCATTAGAGTGTTGCATCATGTCTACATTTCACAGAAACCTGAAATGGGGATGCCAGAAACCCCCAGCACCCCCCCTGGAACAACTAGGGTTTACTAAAATTCTTTTCAATGAACCTGAAATGCCCTCCATAAATGTTCACCACCTTTGGTCTTGGCTAAAACCTCTGCCAAAAATGGTTTCATATTTTTGGAGGCCATCTTGGATTTTTGCACAAGCCATAAGAATTTGCATTTGGGCATTTTAAATGCTATAAATATTTTCAAATGCCCAAATAATCTTGAAGGTATTTTTAGGCTGTTGGGAATAATCTCAAAGGTGCCCCAGAATATTTTCAGGATTTTTCCAAATGAAATAGTATTTTTACTATTTCAAAACACAGTATAGAAATAAATAAAAAGAGAAAAGGATAGAAGGCAGAGAAACTTACCTGGCAGCCCACCTGGCGGCCCAGCACTGTGCTGGCCCGCGCCAGTCAGCTGCCTGCTCTCGCCAGAGCAGGCAGAGAGGTGACGCCGGCGAGCGCGAGCTCGCCATCGCGCTACCTGCTTGCCGCCCTCGCCGCGGATGAGCTAGCCGACCTCCCTCGACGTGCCCCGAGCCCCTGGACATCGCCATTCTCCCCCATCGCCTCTCCCTCGCCTTCTTCCCACCATGGCCGACGCCGCCGCAGCCACCTCACCGGAGTAGCCGCGCCCACCGTCGACCTCGCGCCGTACCACCATGTCCTACAGCACCGCCGTTGCCCACTCCTTCGAGCAAGCCGAGCCTCGAGCGCTCGGTTGCCCCGAAGCTCCGCCACCGACCTCGCCTTCGCCGCTCACCGTCGGAGATCCCCTCCGCCGTCGCCACTGCTACAGCTCGTCTCCGACCTCGCCGCCTGCTCCGTCGCAACCGCCGTGAGCATGGCCACCTTCCCATCCTCTCCTCTCTCTCTCTCGAGCTCTGTAGACACCGCACGAAGCTCACCCGTACGCGCCGCCGCACGAGCTCGTCGCCGACGAGGCTCCGGCCATCCAACGGCCACACCACCGTAGCCATTAGCTTCACCGCAACGCCAGGAACCCGTAGCACCCTCGCGCGTTCCTCGCCGTGCTCTCTAGCTACGGTTTCAACCACGCCCGTACCCCGGCAGCCGCACGGCTCGTCGCCGGTGTCGATTCCGGCGACCCCGAGCTCCACTACCACCACCAGTCGACGCGGCTCGCCCCCAGCTACACGTAGGTACTCTCCGCCGTCCTTTTGGTCGCCGGAGGAGGGAACCCGCACTCCACCGCCGCATCTGGATGTCGCCGGCGGCTAAACGCCGGCGAGTCAGCGTGGTTTGACCACGGGTTGACCCCCCAGGGTCACTGACAAGTGGGGCCCGCCTGCTAAATAAATCTGGGTTAGAGTTAAAACTAATTCTAAATAACTAATTACCTAACAGTGACACTGACACAGGGGACCCACACGTCAGGTTTGACCTGGACGACCCCGTTGACTTGCTGACGTCACACTGACGTCAGGCTGACGCAGTAAAGCATTTACTGGAATTATTCTTATATTGGAAATTCCAGAAATTATCACAAACTTCAAAAAATCATAGAAAATAATCTATAGCTCAGAATGAAAAGATTTATATATGAAAAATGATAAGAAAAATCCATTCTATCCATCTGTACTGGTTTCATGCATGATTAAGCAAGTTAACCTACTGTTTTATACAGAACAAGATAAAGCATTAATATGGGCCATTTATGAACTTGGAATTTGAATCTTTGATTCAAATTAGTCCAAACCCATCTGGTCTTAGTTGCATTAGCCCAACACATCCATCTTGCCATGTCTCATGCATGCATCATATTGTTGCACTTGCCTGGTGTTGATTGTGCTTCGGTATGCTCATCGTGGTAGGTCCTGCCTCCGAGGATATTCACGAGTATCCAACTGAAGGGCAGTATCCCACCACCACTCCGTCAGGCAAGCAACCCATTGATCATTTCGATACAAACCCATCTTCTCGCTTCTGCTCTCGTTTACTGCATTAAGACAACGCGATTCAAACTGCTGTGTGTTGCGGTAGTTGAACCCACTTTCCTTTGCATGACCTGTCATTGCCACAGTAACTAGATGAAACCCACTAGCATGTGTAGGAGTTGATTGAGCCATGTTGTGTGTTCCTACAATGCTATGCTTGCTATGCTTAGAGTTGTGTCAGGTCTGGCTCATCAGGGTGATGAACTAGAGTGAAAGTGTGTGTGTCGGTAAAGGGAGTAAAGTGTTGAATACGATTTGGTAAACGTATCGATGGGAGGCCATGTAGGAGTACATGGTGGGTTGTTTCATTGAGACCGTCCCTAAGAACTGAGATCTGTATGCGTGATTTAAGATTCAGCTACTACCACACATTGGGCCCGAAACCAATGGACCCCCTCGGCTTCTTATTCACCCTTGTCCTCTGTCCAGGAGTTGCACGTAGTTTCTGGTGTTTGTAGTAATCTGGAGGCCGTGGACAGCGCTGACCAAGGGGTGGGCTGTGATGCGGTAGGCTCGTGGCACGGTGTACCGAGTCGCCCGTTTGGTGTCCGGGAACCCTGCACACATCGTTTGGGGCCGTATGTCGAAACCTCGGCCGGACTCCCTGCGGATGGAACCTAAATAGGCGATAAACCTGGACTAGAGACTCGAGTGTTTAGGTAGGCTGTGGCCGACAGCCACGTTGGGCTTCCGCTTGAAGGTTGCCGAGTACACGTCGTGTAGCGACGATAAGTGGTGAGAGCGTGTGTGATGAAGTACACCCCTGCAGGGTATGAAACTATTCGAATAGCCGCGTCCGCGGTAAAGGACTACTTGGTCGCTTATGCAGTTCATAGACAAGTAAATGGATACTACTAAAAGCCTCAAGATAAGTGTGAGTACCGCGGATGGCCCTCTCGTTGGATGACGAGGGAGGATCCACGGTGGAGTATTGAGATGGTGATTAGTGGACTCGTGTGCGAAAACTATTTCACAAGTGGTGTATCGTAGGATAGCTTAGCCAAGAGTCAAAGCTGGCTTGCTGCAATAACCCCACTACCTTCTTGAGAATGAACATGTATAGTAGGATCTGTTGTAAGACTTGCTGAGTACCTTTGTACTCATGTTGCTTTAATTACTGTTTTCAGACGACAACACCGCCCCTTCTGACGGGTTCTACGTAGAACTCGACGACGACGAGTGACGCGCCACCCAAGTGGTGATCTAGGCTTGTGAAGGGCCTATGTAGATAGACAGGCTTCGTCAAGCCTTCTTTCTTTCTAGTGTCTGTACCCAGACAGTTTGCTTCCGCATGTGCTTGTATGATTGTATGACTTGAGTGTCGGGTCATGTGACCCCTATCTGTATGAACAAGTTATGTAAGGCTCTCCGGAGCCCTTTAAATGAAGTACTTGAGTTGTAGAGTTTTGTTGTGATGCCATGTTGTATTTGCACATATCGAGCATATTGTGTGTATGTTTGAAATGCTTGGTATGTGTGGGATCCGACAATCTAGTTGTTTATCTTTAGCAGCCTCTCTTATGGGGAAATGTAGTCTGGTGCCTCCTTGAGCCATAGTAGTCCGCTACAGCCCGGTTCACCGGAGTCCTGCTAGCCCAGCACTACTGCTCTGGACACCTGACTGGCCGGCATGTGAATCATATCGTTCCTGTGTCTGTCCCTTCGGGGAAATGTCACGCGGTGACATCCGGAGTCCTGCCTAGCCTGCTACAGCCCGGGTTCCCGGAGTCCTGTTAGCCCAGTGCTACAGCCCGGACTCACACGCTGCTGACCGACACGTTCGATGTTGATTCATGTATGCCTGTCCCCATACGTTAGTGCCGCTTTGGGTTCACGACTAGCCATGTCGGCCCGGGTTCTCTGTCATATGGATGCTAGCGACATTATCATATACGTGAGCCAAAAGGCGCAAACGGTCCCGGGCCATGGTAAGGCGACACCCGTGGGAGTACCGTGCGTGAGGCCGCAATGTTATATGAGGTGTTACAGGCTAGATCGGTGTGATTTGGAATCGGGGTCCTGACAACTTTATTCAAGCAGCAAGCAAAAAAAAATGACGCTCCAAGCAAAACACATATCATGTGGTGAATAAAAATATAGCTCCAAGTAAAGTTACCGATGAATGAAGACGAAAGAGGGGATGCCTTCCGGGGCATCCCCAAGCTTAGACGCTTGGTTATCCTTGAATATTACCTTGGGGTGCCTTGGGAATCCCCAAGCTTAGGCTCTTGCCACTCCTTATTCCATAGTCCATCGAATCTTTACCCAAAACTTGAAAACTTCACAACACAAAACTTAACAGAAAATCTCGTGAGCTCCGTTAGCGAAAGAAAACAAAACACTACTTCAAAGTACTGTATTGAACTCATTCTTTATTTATATTGGTGTTAAACCTATTGTATTCCAACTTCTCTATGGTTTATAAATTATTTTACTAGCCATAGGGTCATCAAAATAAGCAAACAACGCACGAAAAACAGAATCTGTCAAAAACAGAACAGTCTGTAGTAATCTGTAACTAACGCAAACTTCTGGAACTCAGAAAAATCTACCAAAATGGCAAGACCTAGATAATTTGATTATTGATCTGCTGCAATTGGAATCAGTATTTTATCACGTTCTGGTGATTTTAAACAATTATTTTCGTGAGCAGAAAGTTTCTGGAATTATCAGCAAGATCAAATAACTATCATCCACGAAGATCCTATAGGTCTTACTTGGCACAACCACTAATTAAAACATAAAACTACATCTAACCAGAGGCTAGATCAAATATTTATTACTAAACAGAACCAAAAAGCAAGAAAAATAAAATTGGGTTGCCTCCCAACAAGCGCTTACGTTTAACGCCCCTAGCTAGGCATGATGATTTCAATGATGCTCACATAAAAGATAAGAATTGAAACATAAAGAGAGCATCATGAAGAATATGATTAGCACATTTAAGTCTAACCCACTTCCTATGCATAGGGATTTTGTGAGCAAACAACTTATGGGAACAATAATCAACTAGCATAGGAAGGCAAAACAAGCATAACTTTAAAACTTTAAGCGCATAGTGAGGAAACTTGATATTATTGCAATTCCTACAAGCATATGTTCCTCCCTCATAATAATTTTCAGTAGCATCATGAATGAATTCAACAATATAACCAGCACCTAAAGCATTCTTTTCATGATCTACAAGCATAGAATTTTTATTACTCTCCACATAAGCAAATTTCTTCTCATGAATAATAGTGGGAGCAAACTCAACGAAATAACTATCATGTGATTGAAAATTAAGATCAAGATGACAAGTTTCATGGTTATAATTATTATTTAAAGCATACGTGTCATCACAATAATCATCATAGATAGGAGGCATGCTTTCATCATAGTAAATTTGCTCATCAAAGCTTGGGGGACCAAAAATATCATCTTCATCAAACATAGCTTCCCCAAGCTTGTGGCTTTGCATATCATTAGCATCATGGGTATTCAAAGAATTCATACTAACAACATTGCAATCATGCTCATCATTCACATATTTTATGCCAAGCATTCTATGTAATTCTTCTTCTAGCACTTGAGCACAATTTTCCTTTCCATCATTCTCACGAAAGATATTAAAAAGATGAAGCATATGAGACAAACTCAATTCCATTTTTTTGTAGTTTTCTTTTATAGACTAAACTAGTGATAAAACAAGAAACAAAAAGATTCGATTGCAAGATCTAAAGATATAACTTCAAGCACTCACCTCCCCGGCAATGGCACCAGAAAAGAGCTTATTTGACGGGGTGTGAGTGCCGCTTACCTAGCCTCCCCGGCAACGGCGCTAGAAAAGAGCTTGATGTCTACTACGCAACCTTCTTCTTGTAGACGTTGTTGGGCCTCCAAGTGCAGAGGTTTGTAGGACAGTAGCAAATTTCCGTCAAGTGGATGACCTAAGGTTTATCAATCCGTGGGAGGCGTAGGATCAAGATGGTCTCTCTCAAGCAACCCTGCAACCAAATAAGAAAGAGTCTCTTGTGTCCCCAACACACCCAATACAATGGTAAATTGTATAGTTGCGCTAGTTCGGCGAAGAGATGGTGATACAAGTGCAATATGGATGGTAGATAAAGGTTTTTGTAATCTGAAAATATAAAAACAGCAAGGTAACTAATAATAAAAGTGAGCGTAAACGGTATTCCAATGCGTTGAAACAAGGCCTAGGGTTCATACTTTCACTAGTGCAAGTTCTCTCAACAATAATAACATAACTGGATCATATAACTATCCCTCAACATGCAACAAAGTGTCACTCCAAAGTCAGTAATAGCGGAGAACAAACGAAGAGATTATTGTAGGGTACAAAACCACCTCAAAGTTATTCTTTCGGATCGATCTATTCAAGAGTCTGTAGTAAAATAACACGTAGCTATTCTTTCCATTCAATCTATCATAGAGTTCATACTAGAATAACACCTTAAGATACAAATCAACCAAAACCCTAATGTCACCTAGATACTCCAATGTCACCTCAAGTATCCGTGGGTATGATTATACGATATGCATCACACAATATCATATTCATCTATTCAACCAACACAAAGTACTTCAAAGAGTGCCCCAAAGTTTCTACTGGAGAGTCAAGACGAAAACATGTGCCAACCCCTATGCATAGGTTCATGGGCGGAACCCGCAAGTTGATCACCAAAACATACATCAAGTGAATCAATAGAATAACCCATTGTCACCACGGTTATCCCACGCAAGACATACATCAAGTGTTCTCAAATCATTAAAGACTCAATCCGATAAGATAACTTCAAAGGGAAAACTCAATCCATTACAAGAGAGTAGAGGGTGAGAAACATCATAAGATCCAACTATAATAGCAAAGCTCGCGATACATCAAGATTGTATCACCTCAAGAACACGAGAGAGAGAGAGAGAGATCAAACACATAGCTACTGGTACATACCCTCAGCCCCGAGGGTGAACTACTCCCTCCTCGTCATGGAGATCGCCGGGATGATGAAGATGGCCACCAGTGAGGGTTCCCCCCTCCGGCAGGGTGCCAGAATAGGGTCCCGATTGGTTTTTGGTGGCTACAGAGGCTTGCGGCGGCGGAACTCCCGATCTATTCTGTTTCCCGAAGGTTTTAGGGTATATGGACACATATAGGTGAAAGAAGTCGGTCAGGGGAGCCACGAGGGGCCCACGAGGGTGGAGGGCGCGCCCAGGGGGTGGGCGCGCCCCCCTGCCTCATGCTCTCCTCGTTGATCCCCTGACGTGCACTCCAAGTCTCCTGGATTGCTTTCTTTCCAAAAATAACTCCTCCGAAGGTTTCATTCCGTTTGGACTCCGTTTGATATTCCTTTTCTTCGAAACACTGAAACAAGGGGAAAACAGAAACTGGCACTGGGCTCTGGGTTACTAGGTTAGTCCCAAAAATAATATAAAAGTGTATAATAAACTCCATAAACATCCAAAACAGATAATATAATAGCATGGAACAATAAAAAATTATAGATACGTTGGAGACGTATCAATACACCGTTGAACGATTTAAAAGATAGATTGCGCTGTTTGAATTAAATGGCTTGAATAAGGTAAGACCTCGAAATAGCTTGAAAGGATTACAAATAGAAACTTGAATCTTCTGGGACGGATGAAACAAACACTGTTGAGAAAACTTAGAATTGATCTTGCGAATGTTGGAATGACCGGATGCACTTGAAGAGAAGCACGCTGGTTGGAAAAGAGTTGACATGACAACCTCAGTGATCAAGAAGGATTAGTACTCCCATAGAAATATGAGAACACCGTTTAGGGAAGGTATGGAATCAACACTTGACATCGAAGCAACTCGAATACCACAACAAAAACAAAACAAGGATTTGGCTCACAGAATAAGCCGGAACAAATACATATGATAGAGATTTACCCAATCCCATATCCTGCATTTGTCGGAAAGATATTCTAGGAGCTACTTGAATTCCCACCTATAAACTATCGAAACTTTCTGGTTATGCAATCTGGTGTTGGGGATACAGGGGAAGCAATATATCTCACCCAAACTAAACAATCCCTACATCCAGTTGTATCCATCCGTCAACACATAACCAAGAAAACTCCGGAAATCGTGTACCTCAACCTTCGAAAAGCATCCGTTATACGAGCTATGGCAATACTCCCAAACTCCCGCCCCAGTACTGGGTGGCGTCGAGGTTATCTCACCACTGGCTGCATAAAAGAGATTTTCGATGTCGGCGAAACTCAGGTATTCCAGAACTACAACGATAAAATTGTGACGACAACACCTCGGAGCTCAACTCCCCAGGACACTGACACAACACCTAAATGTCAGGAGGCACCAAGAACAATGTTCTCGTCACAAGAATATTGAAACGATTCCAAGATACCCGCGTGACCCTAATTTTTTTAGTGAAATTTGAGGAGAGGAAAGTCAAAACATCTACGTTAGGAGGCCTCACCAGAGCGACGAAGGGGAAGAGGAGTAAAAAGAATCCTACTCTCCGATATATATAATCCTAAGACTCAAAACATTTTTTTGTTCTAGACTCAACAACGTCAGCGATTCGATCAAGCAGGGAGCTCCTAAGTCGGGGATGGCTCTGATTACGAACTTGTAACGCCCACGATGCGGCTATATCTCCCACGTGTCGAGGCACGACTTAGAGGCATAACCGCATTTTGGTTTTGTCGCAAGAAGGGTCATCTTCACACAATCCCATGTAATGAACAAGAATGGGATAAAGAGAGTTGGCTTACAATCGCCACTTCACACAATACTTAAATAAATTCATACATCATCTAAAATACACACATAGACCGACCACGGTCGAAACCAAAAGAAAATAAGATAACCCCAAATGCTAGATCCCCGATCGTCCCAACTGGGCACCACTACTGATCATTAGGAAATGAAACATAGTAACGACCAAGGTCCTCGTCGAACTCCCACTTGAGCTCGGTTGCGTCACCTGCACTGGTATCATCGGCACCTGCAACTGTTTTGGTAGTATCTGTGAGTCAGGAGGACTCGGCAATCTCAAAACCCGTGAGATCAAGACTATTTAAGCTTATGGGTAGGATGGAGTAATGATGTGGAGGTGCAACAAGCACTAAACAAATATGGTGGCTAACATACGCAAATAAGAGTGAGATGAGAAGCTACGCAACAGACGTGAAGCTAGAAGTGATCAAGAAGTAATCCTGAAACTTCTTACGTACAACCATAACACAAACTGTGTTCACTTCCCGGACTCCGCCGAAAAGAGACCATCACGGCTACACACGCGGTTGATGCATTTTAATTAAGGCAAGTGTCAAGTTCTCTACAACCGGATATTAACAAATTCCCATCTGCCACATAACCGCGGGCACGGCTCTCGAAAGTTTATACCCTGTAGGGGTGTCCCAACTTAGCCCATCACAAGCTCTCATGAACAACAAAGGATATTGCTTCTCCCGGAACAACCCGATCAGACTCGGAATCCCGGTTACAAGACATTTCGACAATGGTAAAACAAGACCAGCAAGACCGCCCGATGTGCCGACAAATCCCGATAGGAGTCGCACGTATCTCATTCTCAGGGCACACCGGATGGGCCAGACGTTGGGTTGGCATAGACCCTGGTTGCCCAGGGGGCGCCGGACATCGCCCAGTTCAGACCAACACTCGGAGGAGCACTGGCCTGGGGGGGTTAAAATAAAGATGACCCTCGGGCTCGCGAAAACCCAAGGGAAAGTTATAGGTTGTTAGGCAAATGTAAAACCAAGGTTGGGCCTTGCTGGAGGAGTTTTATTCAAAGAGAACTGTCAAGGGGGTCCCATAACCCCAACCGCGTAAGGAACACAAAATCAAGGAACATAACACCGGTATGACAGAAACTAAGGTGGAAGAGTGGAACAAAACACCAGGCAAAAGGCCGAGCCTTCCACCCTTTACCAAGTATATAGATGCATTAATTAAATAAGAGATATTGTGATATCCCAATAAAATCATGTTCCAACATGGAGCAAACTTCAACTTCACCTACAACTAATAATGCTATAAGAGGGGCTGAGCAAAGCAGTAACATAGCCAAACAACGGTTTGCTAGGAAGCTGGGTTAGAGGCTTGACATGGCAATATGGGAGGCATGATAAACAGGTGGTAGGTAGCGTGACATAGCGATAGAACGAACAACTAGCAAGCAAAGATAGAAGTGATATCGAGGGTAATGGTCGTCTTGCCTGAAATCCCGCTAGGAAGAAGAACAAGTCCATGAAGTGGACGAACCAATGTAGTCGAACGGGTCCTCACAATCGCAACATAACCGGAACTATGAAGAAGAAGCATCATCGGAAAAGAAGCAAACAACATGGTGAACAACCATCACATAAACATGGCATGATGCACAATCAAGTATGATGCATGTCCGGTTTAAAGAGCATGGAGTGCAACAAACAACACTACAAATTAAATGGAGCTCAATATGCAACGAGTTGCATATTGACGAAACACCACGTTCAAATATTTAGTTCGCTCTTGTTTATGCTACTCATCAATATTAAATGTTGGTCAACCTGGCAAGAGGTGAAACATAATAAAACTACCTATCTAGGCAATTTAAATGAGGTCGGAAACAACAAACAACAATTCCGAAAAATCCCCATATGCATATTTCGAATTTGGTACTGTTTTGCCCTAAACCATATTTTATTGTTGTTAAACATGCAAAATAGTACCACCATGTTAAACTATGCATTTTTCCAAGCAATTTACTTATATAATTTATTTAATTCGGAGCTACGGTTATTTATTTATGAAATAAATCATTTTAACATGTTATTTAAGAAAATAAATCAAACAGCATTTTAAACATTTTTAAACATGGATGAAAGTTGGATATTATGAAACTAGATGAAATTCTAGGCATTTTACATATATAATTCCTTTTAATCCGATGCACGGTTAGTGAGATATGGTATGCATGAACATGGAGGGTTTTTCTGCAAAATAGGCGCCCTTTGGATAAATAGCAAGATCGTTCCACGAAAAAAACACATGATGGGCCGAAACTGAACAATGGTCTGGGCGCTGGGGTGAGAGTTCTCACCATGGGCCTCGGCCCAGTCGGTGGAGGGGGCAGCTGGGGCACAGGGCTTGCGGCTGGGCCTTAGGCTGCTGGCCCAGACGCGGTTGAAAGCAGGGCTCTAGCGGGCGAGGACAACGCTTGTCCTCCTCTTCGTCTGTAATGGGTCGATGCAGAGGAAGCAGAGGTCGGCAACAGGCGAGGCAGAGGAACTCCGGCGAGCCAGAGGCGGCAGAGACGGCGTGGAGGCGAACGAGACTAAGACGACGGGATCCGACGGAGGGGTTGGATCTAGGGCGCGGAGGCGAGGATCCACGGCGGCTGTGAGCTTGCCGGCGTCGGGGACGAGCGCAACTCCTTGGGGCTTCCTGCGAGACAAGACAGAGACGAGAGAGGGATTGGAGAGACAAAGAGAAAGGCAGGAGAAGGAAGGGAAGGGACGACACGGGGCTCATCTGAGGCGGCCGGAGCTGCTCGTGGACGAGGTTGGAGCGGGAGGCAGACGCGGGAAGGCAGGGGATCGAGGGGATCCACAGGAGGACGAGCTCGGGAGGCAGCTCGCGTCCCTGGGGGCAGGAGGCTTGGCGCGGGATGCTGATTCGGTCAACCGGCGGCGGGGCTGCAGTTGCTGTTTGGGTGGCCGGCGACGACAAGCTCCGACATGGGCCGGGCGCGAGGGGAGGCACTGGTCGGGAGAGAGGTCAAGATCGAGCTCCTCTCGATCTGGAGTGGGTGGCGGCGTTTGGTTGGTGGATTCGAGGGGATCGGGAGGGATCCCGAGGGAGAGGTGGCGGCGCTAGGTGACTGGGTCGATGGGGAAAACGAGGAGGAGACCAGGGGAGGCGCTGGTTGGTTCGCTGGAGATCGCGAGGGGAACTAGAGAGAGTGGCGGCGGGGAGGAGGATCCCTAGAAAATAGGGTTTGGTCCAAAATGGACTAGGGGTAGACTATATATATGGGAAAAGAGGGGAGTTGGATCATCCGATCAAAATCCGACGGTCGAGAATAGATAGGCTAGGAAAGTCTAAGTAAGAAACGGAGATGTTTTAGAGATGTTTGGGGATGATCTGAATCTGCCGGTGTACAAAAGTAGGGGCTCTCCTTTTGACCCCTTTACTTGTGCACGGGCAGTCAGAGCCGCGTGCCGCATCCACACTTAGCAGGGCAGAGGAGGGAGGCCAGAGAGAAGCCGAAGCGCAAGACAACCAAGGCAACGCCAAGACCAGAAACACAAAGAGCAAAGGGGCGGGGTGGACTCCCCCGACAAGAGCCCTATCGGGGCAGCCTCCGCGGCCCCGGCAAGAGCCTTGCTAGGGCAACCTGCCCGATGCCAGCAGAGCAAGCCACCCTTGGGCCCACGGGTTCCAACACCACCAACCAACTACATTGGAACCAAGGCTCGGGAGGCACCTCTGTGGTGGCATGCAGATCTTTGTCAAGATCATGAACACACGAGATCAGATGAGGACCAGAAGGCGACGACACTCGGCAAGATCCTAGCCGAGGAAATCCACGAGACCCCCGACAAGATGCTTGCTGGGGAAGACCACGGAGCCACGGCAAGACCCTTGCCGGGGCCCCGGCAAGGCCCTTGCCAGGACCGCGACCAGGCCCGCGTCTGCCAAGGCTCCACCACCGTCCCCATGCAGCTGCCAGCTCAACCAGCTGAGCAGGCACCTGCGTGGCGACGAGCGGCCTCCACAACCAACTCAGCAAGCACCTGCGTGGTGGCATGCAGGTCTTCGTGAAGGCTCCACCACCGCGCCAGCCCAGCAGCCAGCCAACATGGCGCCATGATGCCTCATCAGCTCGGACGCGTGTCGAGGCCAGGCAAGGCGGTGACAGCTAGGACATGCTTCCTTGTCGTCCCTGATAAAGCAAGGGGGGCATGTCGACAGCGCATTAAATGTGTTTGTCTGACGGTCCCACAGGATAGGCTTATCGACTGTAGACCTTTCCACCTCCTGTGTGCCACTGTGGCGACCCCTTTTGCCTATAAAAGGAGGCCCGAGGCGACCAGGAGGGGGTCGGATCTTTTGGGCTAGTTGCACCCCGTAGCTAGCTCAAGAACACTCAAATACATCCACCAAAGCAGGACTAGGGTATTACGCATCTTCGCGGCCCGAACCTGGGTAAACGATCCGTGTGCTTCCTGTCAGACCCGCTCTTTGCACAACCTCGTGCCCGCCAACCGTAGAAGGGATCCCAATGATTCCATAGGTGTCGTTCCCACTGACATCTTTGGCGCGCCAGGTAGGGGGCGCAGTTGTGAAAATCTGGTCTGATCGAAGCAGTGGCTTCATCGTGGCCGTCGCTCAAAGGAAGAAGACGACCAAGCTTGACGGCACCACCTGCAGATACGGTGGACGCCCGTGCCGCGACAGAAAAGCTAAGTCGTACGGAACCTTAAGCAATTTCTCTTTACATATAAGGCTATTCTCCTCGAAGGTCCCGCCCTATGTGTGGAAACCTGCACGCACAGGGGCCCTTCCACTATTGGCAACGCCATTGCTCTGTTTCGAGTCCGCTCAACAGCTCAAGCGGCCGCGTCGAGAATGGCAGGGTAGCCTTCTGCAATTGGCAACGCTCTCGACTCTGACTCGAGTCAAGCTCGACAGTTCGAGCGGCCGCGTTGAGAGAGGTAAGATGGTTCGCCCGGCAGCAAGCACACCGGGCAGGCCATTGGGGATCCGTCCTCAAGGTGCCGCCCTGGGTTTACGCGCCGGCAAGCCTACCCGGTTAGTGTAGGGTGAACATACAAAGGAAGATCGAACAGGAAGATAACAGGCATCATATCAAAAGTACTGCAGAGTTATATTACATCAAGTGTTGCTACGGTTCTAACTAAAGATAAAAATTGTCTTGGTCGTGAACCTGTAGCGGCAGTCAGAAACGGGGTGCCTAGTCCCAGCGCAGGCCCTCCACCCTCTGGATTCCGTCGATGCGGCTGATGATGGGCTTGATACGCTCCTTGAGCACCGCGAGGTCCGCATCCTCCGGCAAGCTCTCCAGCGCAGCTTCGAAGTCGAGGTTGGGGTTCTAGTGCGCCACCTTGGTGAGGACCTTGGTCATGGCACCCCGGCAAAGCCTCCGAGCCTCATCGGTCAGAGAGGCCGCCCGATTGGAGTGGAACTGCTCCAGGGCCCGAAAGACACCCTCGAAGAATAGGGTCAGCTTGGCGTTGGGGCTCACGTTGCGCTTCGGGGTGTACCTCACGTTTGGCATCCCCATGGTAGCCAGCTGCGTGGTGATCCTGCCGGCGACGCCTTCGAGGCGACCGATCCAGCGGTTCTCGCCCTCCACAAAATCCTTGTGGTTGGCGGCTTCGTTCTTCCACTGCTGCTTCTCGGCCTCCAGATCCTTGGCCTGGGTCTCGTCCCGGGCATTGGCCTCCGACAGCATCCCCTCGAGACCCTCCAGGTTCAGCTTGAGGTCTTTGATGGAGTTGTTGGCCTTGGAGAGCTGCTCAGCCTTGCCAAGGACTATGCCCTGCGCCTCTGCCAGGGCACCGTTGAGCGTGTCCTTCTCCTTGGACAGCTTCAGGACCTGGTCCTTCAGCTCGTCCCGCTCCACCTCCAGCTCCTTTACCTTGTTGGCGTGAACCAGGGCCTGGGCATTGAGTGCCTCTGCTCCAGCTCCTGGGTCTGCTGAACACGAGTTTCTCCACCTCCGCGTCCTTGCCGCGGAGCATTGTAGCGAGCCTCTCCTCGCGCGCGGCAAGGTCCTCCTCCTGGGAGTTTAGTGTAGCCTGCTGCTAGTGCCGAGCGGCCTCGGCCTGAGCGGCCTCCTACTTCGCCAGTTCCTGGGCCTTCTCGATGTCGGCCTGCTTCATGACGAGCGTCAGGTCGTGCTCAGCCAGCGCGTCCTGGGCGCCTTCAGGTCCTTGTGGGCCTGGCGGAACCAAGCCTGTGCCTCGGCAACATGCCCCTCGAGGTCCGCCTCTGCCTTGTCCACCACCGCCATCCTGGGACTTGGCCTTGTCCAGGCGAGCGCGGTGAAGCGCCCGGAGCTTCTGGAAGTTGGCGCTCATGGCCTGGAGGAGCCGCTCTTCCTGGGAACCGCAGCCACCGGCGCTCGGCTCGTCAACGACCTCAAGCCCGGCGGTGATGAGCACTTCATCATCGAACACCTCCCCTTCGATGGGCGCCCTAGTGCTCGCCGTTCGTGGGAGGTGGACGAACAGGTCGTCGCTCACCCTCATGTACCTACCTGGGCCAGAGACAGCAGAGGAGGAAGGTTGGTCGTCAACCACCTCCTCCTCGGCAGCAGCCTTGCCGGCCTCCCCGGCGGGTCCCTTGCCAGCCTCCTCGGCAGCAGCCTTGCCGGCCTCCCCGGCGGGCCCCTTGGTGGCATCTTCGGTAGCGTCCCTGGCGGCCTCCTTGGCGGCGATCTTGTCGGCCTCCGCGGCGGCGTCCTTGGCGACATCCTCGATGACGGTATCTATGTCCTCCGGATCCACCGAAGGAGGATCTGGATACCGAGAAGGGGATGAGGCGAAGTCGAGACCAAGACTCAGAAAGAATAGGGACGGAAGGCAAGTGACTTACCCGTGCCGGGCTGGGAAGCAGAGGTCCCCTCCCCGCCAACATTTGGCGCCGAGGCGAAGCCACCAGCGCCCGAGTTCGCCTCCTCCTCCGTGTGCATGGGCTCGGTGCTTGCCGCCCTTGCCGGGGACGCCCCTCGGGGCGGCGTGGTCGATGGGGGCGGCGTGTTGGGGGTAGCCCTCTGTGGCTCCTTCTGCTGCTGTCCTCCTCCTGCAATCACGGCAAGGTCAGCACCAAGGGATCATGGCCCCAACACACGTTGACGAAGGGCGAGTGATGATCTTACGCTGGGCGCTGTGCCGGGGGCTCCTGTCCGGGCTGCTTAACACCACCAGCGGTGTGCCGAAAGCGCCTGCCGGGGGCTGGCCGCCCGCCGAAGCCCTGGCCCTTTTCACCCTCTGGTCCAGCGTCTCCGCATCCCTACAAAGATGAAAACGAATCAAGATAAGTGGCACAGTCTGAGGGGACGGAGATGACAGAAAGGGAAAAGATACTTACTCGTCCTCCACCTCCTCTTATGATGCCTTCCTCTTCCTCCTTGGGTTGAGGGACCCGAAGTCGAAGACGACCTCCGCATGAACGTCTGCCGGAGGAGGGGAAGAAGGTGAGGTCTGAACACGCTTGGACGAAGAAGAGGCAGCTGCCTTCTTCTTTGCCACCGCGGCCCTCACCAACTTCTTCGCCGCCGCGGCCCTCGTTTGGCGCGCGGACCCCTCCTGGGCTTGCCGCGGTTGCATGGCCCTGTCGGGCCGGACCGGCTCGCCATAGGTGGCCCGCCGCAGGACTCGCCCTCTCCCCGTGACCGGAGGGTCGACAGCCTCGGCCTCCTCCTCCGATGAATCGTCGACCACATCTTCGACGAGAGAGGCCCCGGTGCCGGCGCTGTTGGCTTCCCCAGTGGACTCCGCTCACTGGGCAAGCTCCTTCTCCTCCGCGGCCACCATGGCCTTATCCTCCACGCCACCGGTGCTGCCAGCCCCCTTGGCGAGCTCCGCCTCCGCCGCCCTGGCGGCAATGTAATCCAGCTCCGCCTGGGTGGTGTCCTGGACGAGCCGCGGCTCATCGCGGATGTACTGCTCCTCCAGGGTGTCAAAAAACTCCTGCACCTGATCCTTTGGCGGCTCGGCCCAATTTGGGATGAGGGCGTGCGCATTGAACTCCGGCATCATGGCGATGATGTCGTTTCGACGCGAGTTGTTGCTCAGCGGGACCGCCCCCGCCGGCAACTTAAACAAGGGCCCCTTGGCGACCTTGCCGGCCTTTGAAGCGGCCATGCCGGACCGCTCGACCTTGCCGTCATGGTTCACGTCGAGCTGGAAGAGCTGCTGGCAAAAGTGGGCGTGCCCCATCACCGTGAGGTTGTGGTCGAGGCCGGGGCGAAGCCTCATGATGTCAGCCGCATTCGTGAAAATCCAGGCCGGCCTCCCCTTGTTGTGCAGCGGGGTGATTCAGCGGCAGATGAAATCCGACCGATCATCTCGAGGGTAAGCCCGGCCTCGGTGAGGCAAAGAATCCTGGTGGTGGCGACCGTAAGCTTCGCATCATCGGCATCAACATCGCTCCAGTCACTTCGGCGAACCGGCGGCGCCTGGCGAACCTCGCAGAATGCTGGTGGATCCTCCTCCTCAATCTAGCACCACCGGCCCCGCCACTCCTCCCACCTCTCCTTCTGAGCGCCCTCCGGGTATGTTCCCTTGGACCTTGGGATCCAGGCGACACAACTAGAGATGGCGCCCCCCTTTTGGATCCGAGGGAAGAAGTAGTGGCGGAAGAGCGCCGTGTTGAGATGCACCCCGACGAAGCCCTCACAGAGGTGCGCAAAAAGAGCCATGCACGCCATGGCATTTGGGGTAAAATTCAGAAGGTGGAAGCCGTAGGTGTGCATGATGTCGTTGAAGAAATCAGAGAAGGGGGGCAGAGGTCGCAAGAAAAGTAGTCGACGAAGAACGGGTACCGATTTGGGCCGGCCTCGGCCGAGTGCCCCGTCGTCTCCCCCCCGTCTTGCACCCCCACAAGTGCTTGAAGTAGTCCCGGAGGTGGACTGCGTCGACCGTCGTGGGGAAGTAGGCGGACTGCGTCCGCCGCACCGCCAACTCGCTCTCCAGCGGCTCGTTCATCCCAGCATCCTTGGCCACCCCGTTGCCTCTGCTGGTCTTGGGTGCCATGGCGGCTGCAGGAGGCGAGGAATGAAGGATGGCGAAGGCGCGACGATGGCGAGCGAAGGCAAGAGCTTGAGAGGGAGGAAGAAGGGGACTGCGGTTCCGAGATTGGGGAAAGCACCGAGGGTAAATGAGCAGCGCGCCCGCGGTTATTCCTTTTTACGGGAAAGGCGCGGGCCGCCTCTTTTCCCATTAATTGCGATGTGACACATGCGTGCGGGAACCGCCCCACGCATGACCCCCACGTCGCGCGTTCAACGCGGGTCGTGGGGAAGTGCAGTGGACTAACAGTTACTACGGTAAAAATCCGCCCCACCTGCCCGCGCACCGTTCTGGGCCTGGCCCAACAACGCGTCACGCTTATGTGTGGCCCAGACCCGGGGGCTCCTGTCGGTGTACAAAAGTAGGGGCTCTCCTTTTGACCCCTTTACTTGTGCACGGGTAGTCAGAACCGTGCGCCGCGGCCACACTTAGCAGGGCAGAGGAGGGAGGCCGGAGAGAAGCCGAAGCGCAAGACAACCAAGGCAACGCCAAGACCAGGAACACAAAGAGCAAAGGGGCGGGGTGGACTCCCCCGGCAGGAGCCTTGCCGGGGCAGCCTCCGCGGCCCTGGCAAGAGCCTTGCCGGGGCAACCTGCCCGATGCCAGCAGAGCAAGCCACCCATGGTTCCACGGGTTCCAACACCACCAACCAACTACATTGGAACCAAGTCTCATGAGGCACCTCTGTGGTGGCATGCAGATCTTCGTCAAGATCATGAACACACGAGATTAGATGAGGACCAGAAGGTTACGACCCTCGGCAAGATCCTAGCCGAGGAAATCCATGAGACCCCCGAAAAGATTCTTGCCGGGGAAGACCACAGAGCCGCAGCAAGACCCTTGTCGGGGCCCCGGCAAGGCCCTTGCCGGGGACACTTGCAGGGCCGCGACCAGGCCCGCGTCTGCCAAGGCTCCACCGCCGTTCCCATGCAGCTGCCAGCTCAACTAGCTGAGCAGGCACCTGCGTGGCGACGAGCGGCCTCCACAACCAACTCAGCAAGCACCTGCGTGGTGGCATGCAGGTCTTCGTGAAGACTCCACGACCGCGCCAGCCCAGCAGCCAGCCAACGTGGCGCCGCGATGCCTCATCAGCTCGGACGCGTGTCGAGGCCAGGCGAGGCAGCGACAGCTGGGACATGCTTCCTTGCCGTCCCCGATAAAGCAAGGGGGGCACGTCAGCAGTGCATTAAATGCATTTGTCCGACGGTCCCAGAGGATAGGCTTATCGACTGTAGACCTTTCCACCTCCTGTATGCCACTGTGGCGACCCATTTTGCCTATAAAAGGAGGCATGCACCCCGTAGCTAGCTTAAGAACACAAGAACACTCAAATACATCCACCAAAGCAGGACTAGGGTATTACGCATCTTCGCGGACCGAACTTGGGTAAACGATCCGTGTGCTTCCTGTCAGACCCGCTCTTTGCACAACCTCGCGCCCGCCAACCGTAGAAGGGATCCCAGTGATTCCATAGGTGTTGTTCCCACCGACAGAATCCAACGATGAGGACTGCCCGGGTCGGGTTCGGGACAGCTTTCGGACACGCGAGAGAGGTTTGAGCACTGTACAGAGAGACTTCGGTTTAGGCAAGAGGGAGAACAAAGAACAAGGTTGGTCTCGGAACAGTCAACGAAGGCAAGGGGGGACACGACAACTACGAATGACTATGAGTTTTATGAAAACATGCAGATGCAATGCCCATGATGACATGAGATGAAATGCATGACATGAACAAAATGCAAAACGAAGACAAAAACCCAACCACGATGGAAATATCATATCACATAGCCGGAAATGGCAAGAGTTGGAGTGACAAATATGGAAAGTTACGTCCGGGGCGTTACACTATGTCAAAGGAACTAGGTGGCGCCGAATAGATCAAATCGGTGGGGCCAAGTTTTGACTTTATGTTTTGGACATATTTGGAAGTGAGAAATTAGTTGAGGGCTTTGGAGCATATCACTAAGCACTTTGAGCAAGTAGACCATTAAGCAACACCTCATCCCCTTTTAATAGTATTGGCTTTTCCTATGGACTCAATGTGACCTTGAATCACTAAAATAGAAATGAAGAGTCTTGAGCTTTAGCCTATCTTTGTCCTTAGCATCATGAAGGGGTTCCACATCCTCTTGTCCATGCCACGCTGTTGTTGAACTTTCTGAAATATACTAGATGAAAATATTAGTCCAACAAGAGATATGTTGACATTAATTACCAAAATCACCCAGGGAGCACTTGTGCTTTCAATCTCCCCCTTTTTGGTAATTGATGACAACATACATCAAAGCTTTAGACGAAAGATATGAAGAGTAATATGTAAATCTTTGGAAGGACATGTAACATGCATAGGCTCCCCCTACATGTATGCAGTCATATAAAGATGGGATATGAGAATCATGTGAATGCATAAGGATGTCAGAGCAAGCAATGAGTTACATGTATCTTGGCTATATGCATCAGAGCAAATGATGTATATATAGGGAGTGTACCTTCATGTTCATGAGTCCTTGCAAACAAATATGTTCATCAGCAAGAGATCATCATGCACATGAGTGTGATGCATATACTTACCTTGTGGTCTTAAGCTGGCTTTGGTCAAGATAAACTTGAGAAAGCAGGGTTAGATAACACAAGGAAAATACTAATCAAAGCAAGTTCAGAAAACCACAAAAGTACCAAGACTGGGATGACATGTAGTGAGTGAGTACTTAGTGCACTATTTGGATATAGACATGTCCCCAAGGATTAAAGATATGCAATGAATTCCAAAGATTTTCTTCCCTTAGATATGAGCTCTTTCTCCCCCCTAAATCTGATATTGGATAATGGGAGAAAGTAGGGTAAGAGAAAATAAGAACAAAGCAAACATAACAGAGCAAGAAATGGTAGAAACAAACATACGTTAACATGTCTTTCCCCTCTTAAAGACATGTGATTCTCTCCTCTATTGTTAATAAGCATCTGGAGAAGCTAAGATGTGCTTTCTCTCCCATGTGAAAAGCTTTGATGTGCTCTCTCTCCCCCTTTGACATCAATTTCCAAGAAGAGATCTTCTGGAGCATGAGTAAAATAGGTTTGGTCCTTAAGTCACATTACAAAGCAACATGTAGTTTAAGATGTGGTAGAGGATAAGAATCATCGAGTGGAGCTGGAGAAGAAAAGACATTTGTAATGGCAAAAAGTTTTCTCAGTAGTGAAATCGGTAACGCCGATCCATTTTCATTGGTGACACTGAGTTGGCAGAGTCATAGATTGTGCATATCGGTCAGACCGGGTTAGTCCTTGTCGGTTGTACCGATGAACAGTCTACAAGGTATCATTGTAGTTCGGTCTAGATGATATGCATAAATCGGTGAGGCCGAGTTCAATACAGAGGAAAAAGTTTGTCACCTCAGCTCACTTGGAAAATAAGATCTCACAAAGATTTTCAAGGAATTAACTGAAGAATTTGCAATGAATTAGATGCAGAGAATGCAGAGAAACGAAAAGAAATCTAGAGGAAGGTTTTTTTATAAGGGGAACAAACAAGAAAGAAACTTTTGCAAGAACATGAAGAAGGAGAACAAAGAAACACTAGAGAACTTCATCTAGAGGAGGTCGCCGACAAAGTCACCCATGTTAGAGTATATTGACTAAGGAGTCAAGTGATAACACTTAATCGTAGGTCATACTCATCTTTTAAGCTCAAAATGGGGTTACCATTTTTTGTTTAAGCACTTTGATGTATTCTCATCTTGTTGAGCTGCTTTGACACATGACTTGGGGTAAAGCTTCTCTAAGATGGAATAACATACCTTAGGTGGTGGTGTCGATCTTGATCATGTAGTCGAAATTGTATTGGATGCTCAACGTTGATGTAGTTCATCAAGAGTTGGGAGCACCACTTATAGTTTGAGTTCATCTTCCTACATGGGTTAGTCTTGCAAGGAAGAGCACTTGTGTATCCAAAATGACAATCATGAAACTTGATACCAAATGAAATTTTGATATAAAGAAATTGTCAAAGGATACGTTGAGTGGATTCATGCTTCCGTGTTTTCAACAACCATATAGTAGAGACTTGGTGATGTAGAGTGATACTCTGCAACGTATCTATAATTTTTGATTGTTCCATGCTATTATATTATCTGTTTTGGATGTTTAATGGGATTTAATATGCTCTTTTATATTATTTTTGGGACTAACCTATTAACCGGAGGCCCAATGCCAGTTTTTATTTTTTTTGCCTATTTTAGAGTTTCGCAAAAATGGAATACCAAACGGAATGAAACCTTTGCGATGATCTTTCTTGGACCAAAAGCAATCCAGAAGACTTGGAGTCAAAGTCTGGAACTCCACGAGGCGGCCACGAGGCAGGAGGGCGCGCCCCCACCCTCGTGGGCCCCTCGTAGCTCCACCGATGTACTTCTTTCGCCTATATATACTCTTATACCCTAGATCATGAAGGAAATATGCCCTAGAGGCAATAATAAAGTATTATATATTTCCTTATATCATGATAAATGTTTATTATTCATGCTAGAATTGTATTAACCGGAAACATAATACATGTGTGAATACATAGACAAACAGAGTGTCACTAGTATGCCTCTACTTGACTAGCTCGTTAATCAAAGATGGTTATGTTTCCTAGCCATAGACATGAGTTGTCATTTGATTAACGGGATCACCTCATTAGGAGAATGACGTGATTGACTTGACCCATTCCGTTAGCTTAGCACCCGATCGTTTAGTATGTTGCTATTGCTTTCTTCATGACTTATACATGCTCCTATGACTATGAGATTATGCAACTCCCGTTTACCGGAGGAACACTTTGTGTGCTACCAAACGTCACAACGTAAATGGGTGATTATAAAGGTACTCTACAGGTGTCTCCAAAGGTAATTGTTGGGTTGGCGTATTTCGAGATTAGGATTTGTCACTCCAATTGTCGGAGAGGTATCTCTGGGCCCACTCGGTAATGCACATCACTATAAGCCTTGCAAGCATTGTGACTAATGAGTTAGTTGTGGGATGATGTGTTACGGAACGAGTAAAGAGACTTGCCGGTAACGAGATTGAACTAGGTATCGAGATACCGACGATCGAATCTCGGGCAAGTAACATACCGATGACAAAGGGAACAACGTATGTTGTTATGCGGTCTGACCGATAAAGATCTTCGTAGAATATGTGGGAGCCAATATGGGCATCCAGGTCCCGCTATTGGTTATTGACCGGAGAGGTGTCTCGGTCATGTCTACATAGTTCTCGAACCCGTAGGGTCCGCACGCTTAACGTTACGATGACAGTTTTATTATGAGTTTATGTATGTTGATGTACCGAAGGAGTTCGGAGTCCCGTATGAGATCGGGGACATGACGAGGAGTCTCGAAATGGCCGAGACGTAAAGATCGATATATTGGACGACTATATTCGGACTTCGGAAAGGTTCCGAGTGATTCGGGTATTTTTCGGAGTACCGGAGAGTTACGGGAATTCGTATTGGGCCTTAATGGGCCATACGGGAAAGGAGAGAAAGGCCTCAAAAGGTGGCCGCACCCCTCCCCATGGTCTGGTCCGAATTGGACTACGGAAGGGGGGCGCACCATTCCTTCTTTCTCCTTCCCCCTTCTCTTCTCCTACTCCCACAAGGAAAGGAGGAGTCCTACTCCCGGTGGGAGTAGGACTCCCCCCTATGGCGCGCCTCTCCCCTTGGCCGGCTGCCTCCCCCTTGCTCCTTTATATACGGGGGCAGGGGCACCCCAGAGACACAACAATTGATCCTTGAGATCTCTTAGCCGTGTGCGGTGCCCCCTCCACCATATTACACCTCGATAATACCGTTGCGGAGCTTAGGCGAAGCCCTGCGTCGGTGGAACATCATCATTGTCACCACGCTGCTGTGCTGACGAAACTCTCCCTCAACACTCGGCTGGATCGGAGTTCGAGGGACGTCATCGAGCTGAACGTGTGTAGAACTCGGAGGTGCCGTACGTTCGGTACTTGATCGGTCGGATCGTGAAGACGTACGACTACATCAACCGCGTTGTGATAACGCTTCCGCTGTCGGTCTACGAGGGTACGTGGACAACACTCTCCCCTCTCGTTGCTATGCATCACCATGATCTTGTGTGTGCGTAGGAATTTTTTTGAAATTACTACGTTCCCCAACAGATCAATCCCAGAGAGCCAAAAAACCACTTTTCCACCGCCGCAACCTTCTGTACCCGTGAGATCCCATCTTGGGGCCTTTTCCAGCGATCTGTCGGAGGGGGAATCGATCACGGAGGGCTTCTACATCAACACCATTGCCTCTCTGATGAAGCGTGAGTAGTTTACCACAGACCTTCAGTTCCATAGTTATTAGCTAGATGGCTTCTTCTCTCTCTTTGATTCTCAGTACAAAGTTCTCCTCGATGTTCTTGGAGATCTATTCGATGTAATACTCTTTTGCGGTGTGTTTGCCGAGATCCTATGAATTTTGGATTTATGAACAAGATTATCTATGAATATTATTTGGTTCTTCTCTGAATTCTTATATGCATGATTTGATATCTTTGCAGGTCTCTTCGAATTATCGGTTTAGTTTGGCCTACTAGATTGATCTTTCTTGCAATGGGTGAAGTGCTTAGCTTTGGGTTCAATATTGCGGTGTCCTTTCCCAGTGACAGTAGGGGCAAGGCACGTATTGTATTGTTGCCATCGAGGATAAAAAGATGGGGTTTATATCATATTGTTTGAGTTTATCCCTCTACATCATGTCATCTTGCTTAATGCCTTACTCTGTTCTTATGAACTTAATCCTCTAGATGCATGCTTGATAGCGGTCGATGTGTGGAGTAATAGTAGTAGATGCAGAATCATACACTACAAAAATACACTTCCGTGATGATACGTGTTTTTCACAGTAGGTCGCGTTTTTTGTCATGCATGTACATCCATGGCGATTTTATGACAGAATCAAGATAGTCATACCTGTGCCATCGTAGAAGTGTTCCATGACATTACCAAAATTATCATCACGGAAGTGTCCACTTCCATGATGATAAATCGCGCATCACATAAGTGCTTTCGTCAAGGGTGATCGACACGTGGCATCCACCGTGACGGAACGCCGTTAAGCTATCGGGTCCGGTTTTGGATCCGATAACCCGTTAACAGCCCGGACCAATGGGGATTTTCCACATGTAAAATCATCATTGGCTGGAGGAAACACGTGTCAGCTCCGCGTTGGCACAGGTGTCACTCATCCAATGGGCGAGATGCGCCTATGATATGTTGACACGTGGACCGGCCCAAAATTGGCCCATAAAGTTTAAATGGGCCGGCCCAACTAAAGGCCCGCAAGATTTTGCGGACCATAATGGGCCGGCCCAGCTAAAGGCCCACAAGATTTTGTGGACCATAATGGGCTGGCCCAGCTAAAGGCCCACAAGATTTTGCAGGCCATAATGGGCCAGCACAGGTAAAGGCCCACAAGATTTTTGCGGGCCATAATGGGCCGACCCAAGTGAAGGCCCCCCACAAGATTTTTGTGGACCATAATGGGCTGGCCCAGCTAGAGGCCCATGAGATTTCGCTGACATTAATGGTCGGCCCAGCTGTAGGCCCACAAGATTTTAAGGACCCTAGTAGGCCGGCCCATTAACTGGCTGCCATGTTTTGGGCCAAATGTCGGCCCATATTTGATCCGGTCCATTATTGGCCTGCCACATTCCGGGCCTAACAATGGCCCATATGAGATCCGGCCCATTAAAAGCCTACCACGTTCTAGGCCAAATTACGGCCCAGATCAGGTCCGGCCCTTTCAGAGGCTTTGGGATAAATTATGACCCATATCAGATTCGGCCCGTCAACTGGACGCTATGCTTTTGGGCCCACTTGCTAAAGGCCCATTTAGTAATTCAGCCTGAAATTAGTTTCGGCCTGTTAAGGGTCCATTTAACATTTCGGCCCTATATTAATTTCGGCTTGTTAAAAGCCCGTCATATAGTTGGGCCTAACTACGGCCCGGTTTGCATCCGGCCTGCTCGCAGCCGATAATCTGATTGGGCCAAACAAGGACCGAGACAATTTTGGCCTGTTAAAAGCCCGTGATTTGATTGGCACAATCATGGGTCGGGAGTCCATTTCGGGCTGCTGCCGGCCCGTGAGCTGTTCGGCACGTTTCAGGCCCAACCTACTTCTCAGCCTCCTAAAAGCCCATTGAGTTTTCTTGCGAAAAGAGGGCCCGCGGTTTACTCGGCCTATTAAAGGCTCGAATCTACTAGTGGGCCAGTTTACATTTAGGCCTTTTAATGGACCAAGATGACGGGGCCCATGATGCGGATCATACATCGTGATTGCATGACGGCCCGATTATGTACCGTAATTTTACGGTTTGGTCGGTTTAGTGCGAAGACAAGATATATATACAGTAAAATAACTGCAGCATCGTGAATAAGAAAAAACCTAGACTATACAATAAAGAAATTACGGCATATTACATCCACTGGGCGTCAAAGTTCGCCACTATGATAATAAAGCACAAGCAGACAGCAGACTACATACACTGGGCATCAAAGATCGCCACCAGTGCAAATAAACACGCCGACAAAATAATATACAAAACCGACAGCACTTCAATAGAGTTCAAGAAAGGTTAGCCCTGCTGGGGAGCTGCAGCGCAAGCAGCTGAGCAAGCTGATGAGACTGCGCTTGTTTAACACTTATATCCTCCTCACTCTGAAAGATAAACAAGCAGACAGATGACAGGTTTTGCACATAAAAGTATCAGTGCTGAAAATTCATCACATTTCTTACTCACGAATAAAGTGACATAGTTTAAAATTGCATTAACACAATATGGTATTATTCAGGTCAAGACATGGCAGGAAATGACATTGTGAAGGAGTTGGCAGCTTCACGACGCCACTCGATTACAGATCAAGAACTCATAAGTATTAATGGTTAGTGTGCCGTCAATTTATCCCATTTCAGATTGGCAAATAAAGAGACGGTTTAAATAATAGTAGAATGATATGACATTGTTCATAGTTAAGACATTGCAGAATATGACATTGTGCTGTAGTGGGTAGGTTCACCACACCACTGGATTACGGATCAAGAACAGAAGCATACATGCAGTGCAAAAGAAGATCACTTGCTCTGTATAGTTTAATTTACATGGTATGAAGAAGGAACTTGGTTGTACAACTGAAAACTTAAATTGAGAAGGACAAACTTTTGTTTATGAACTACATAATAAACTTTAAACATGCAATTTGATGCAAACACCAAAAATAAATAGTTGTTGCAGTCATGCCTAACCAAATATACACAACAAAGTTTGAAGGCTTGAGAAGGACAAACTTACATTATTGGTGAAGACAGGCTCTACAAAGCCCTTGTCCATGCTGATGGGGGGCAATTCAAGAAGTTTACCACAGAATCTTCTTCATAAGCATTGCCTTTATTCTACATTTTGTTAAGAGTAAATATAGATGTGATAATAAGAAAAAATGGAGAATATTTAAGATAAGATGAAGAGTGATGCTACATAACCAAGTAGCTATAAATGTAAGTACAGCGATACAGGCAAAAGGTACAGCCAAGAGCAACGCACAGCTAAACTTCTTCAGTACCATCGGTGTTATCCAACCTTATGGTAAGAGTAAATATAGATCTGATCTGTAGAAAATGGAGGGCAAATGAAAATAAGCTGCAGAGTGATGGTACATGAACAACTACCTGTCAATATAAGTACACTGATAAAGGAAAGCAAGTACTTACAAGAACAATGCAGAGCTAAAAAATTTCATTGGCATTGGATATATTCTACAGTAATGTAACCATTTATACATATCAGATAATTTGGAGCGAACAATTGATAAGCAAGCTATCATGCATACTGCTGTCACATAATGAACCAGGTATGTATGCAAGTACAGTGATACAGGACAACAGGTACTAACAAGAGCAAAGCAGCGGGCAGCATATTTGCAATATCCTGTCATTCTTTTCAAACCGGAATTCTTCTTCGAGCAGATTTCCTGCAAAAAAGATCTGTAAGGCACATGCGGAAAAGTAGAAGTTCAAATTGTCATGTGATTTCATAGACAGTACCTCATCCTGGGAACGAGGCTAGTGCATAACAAGGTTTTTCCATTCAATGTCTTCCAAATTTAGCACAGGAGACTTCACCGGAAATTCCTTTATAGACTTGCCATCAAAGTGTGATTTCCTCAGGTAACACTGATACTGCTGCAATGCTTCCTTGAAAAGCACAAGAAAGCTTTGCTCGTCATGACTATCCAGATTGACCCTCGCCCACTTACAACAATGTAATATAAATCATTGATGTGTTCAATAAGCAGAAAACAGGAAAATAATAACCATGAATAATAGCACTTACACGTAAGTTGGACAGGAAGATGTGAAAATGGTGTCTGTCTTCACTATAATCTTCCCATGATGGCAATATATGCACGTAGTCCCTAACAACATTGAAAGCATTGTCTTTTAAACTAGGAATAACTGGAATGGGGTTCCAATCTGCAGGAATTGGCCGTCTCTGCAGTTGGGATAGGTCTTCGGCCGGTGGACTTGCTGTACTTTTTGCTGGAGTGGGATTTTTCTGTGGTACGGCAGGTGCTATGGCAACTGAAATCGGTATACCTTTTGTTGGAGTGCAGGTCCTGTGTGGTGGGGCTAGTGGTGTGTCTAGTGAAGTATGGGTATAGTCTGCTGGAGTCGGTTCTCGTTTTGTGTCACTGGTTGTACAGCCAATATAAGTGGGGTGTTGTCTGATTTCTCCGGCACCACCACGTTTTTCAAGGACTTTGCTGGTGCTCCTTCAGGTTCGGCAATCACCCTCTTCCTTTTTTATGTCTGATGCACAAGAACAACATTTGAGTGGAAAAACATGGTATGATGACAGATGGAATATGTATTGATAATGGATGGGCATGGCATCTCGACATATATGATGAGTAAACTAAGCAGATGGCCGTGCAACAAAGTAGAAGAAATGCAAGACAACATATGCAATATACGCGCAAGCAATAAAACCTTGCCAAATTAGAATAGGCACCTTGATGGGTGAACAGGACAGGCCATCTGCCTTTGACTCCTCGAGGTTAGAATAGTCATTAGGATCATATTCTGAACAAGAATCAACAGGTGGGGAGCGTATGAGTTTCATTGCATCCAGAATGGCACTCAATGCCTTGGTGCCAATTTTGTAAGTCATTGCGGTGTTTAGCTTCAAGAGTGGACTGCTGCTAGTGCGACACAAAGCAGCTACATAGATCATAGGGTAGATATAACGGGAAAACCGTAAGCATCAGAGTAAAATCAGCAAAGTGGAACTTGCTGGAATATATGTGCTAGTATTGCCGGTACGGCTAGAAAGGCTTCGGATACGAGCTCTCTTCAACTGAAGGTGCGATACTGTTAATATCAGTGTAACTCTCAAAGGCGACACAGCTCCCCGCATTTCCTTGCTATTCTTATAGGATTCAAGTGGGCAGGCCACTACAAATCCTATTCCCATGTTTACAAAATCCTACGAATGAAAGAGGCCCGAAGAGTTCAAAGTGTCCATCACAACCGACCGTATAGACCTCTACACTGCAAATGTCCCTGCTCATCTTCACTACAAGGAACATACTGTACTACTATCATACTCCCTCCGTTCCAAAATATAAGTCTTGGTAGAGATTTCCACTATGGATCACATACAGATGTATCCAGATACATTTTAGAGTGTAGATTCACTCATTTTGCTCCATATGTAGTCCATGGTGGAATCTATACAAAGACTTGTATTTAGGAATGGAGAGAGTACTTATTAAAGAAGAACGGAAGAGGAACATGCTAAAGAAGAGCAAGCAGATTTTGGATAATAAAATGTTCGTTGTGCAGTGCCCACACATGATGAACCAGAGCACATTAAGAAAGCAACTCCCTGATATTTCTCTATATGTGGTGCACGTGCTTTTTCGAAAGTAAAGTAGGAACATTAGCTGACCAATTAAATGTTATCTGTTTTAGTAATATCAGCGGCATATCAGATTCGTACTTGAGCAACAAGTTTGGAATTATGAGGGGCATGTTATTTAGCTTGATGGATTCAGGAGCAGTGCTAAGCGGGTACGATGATGGTACTGAATATAAAGGCATGTCTGCATGCAAGTTGCGTGACTTTTGTCATTTGGGTCAGTCGACCATTTCAGGCTGTTGGATGAAGATCCTACGTCTCCTAACCCTTCTTCTTCCTCGTCTCTGATTCTTCCCATACAGAACACCGCACGAGCCGTTGGCCGGACCATCGGCCCCCACCGCCTGTGTTCCCCCGCCACCCCCACCCCCACCCGCGTCGAGTTTTCTTTGTTGGGCGAGGCCCCACCACCGCCCCCACAACCACCGTCCCCACCCGAGCCCCTTCATTCACACCGGCGAACTCCGGCGAGCTCTGAAAAATCGATTGACCCAATTTTGAAATTTAGTCTACTGTGATTTAACTAGTGTGGAATATAAAAGGGGAAAACCATAAGCATTGGGAGTATGGTGTTGAGCGTGCCATGGCGGATCTGAAGTTGCAAACCGGACAAAGGCAACTTCGCAACCAATGTTTGCTTTCAACTAGCAAGTAAGTGATGGACAAGAAATCAGAGTAAAGCAGTGGCGATCTATTTTCTTGCTGCGATAAATAAGTTGAGCAGATACGAAAGAGTACCGCCTCTGGTGCTGCGCCGTGTATGCATCTGCTGAGAATTTGACGGTGCTGCGGTAGCGATGGCTGTCGGCGGCGTGGAAGCAGATCTAGGAGGGTAGACGGTGGCGGCGGGGCACGGTGGACGAGGTGGTCGTAGGAGCGGCGCCGGCAAGGTGGACGATGGCGGGGATGAAGCGAGAGGACGGGATGCAAGGATCCCGGTCCGAAGCCGTGGATGAGAGAGGTCGATCTCTTGTAATGGACGGCGGCATCGGGGTATCAGCTCCGGCATGGTGGAGGAGGTGGCGGACGGAGGAGGCTGTGGTGGAGAGGGTGTTTTGGCGCCCACGAAGTACGAATGGGGAAATGGAGGTAGAGAGGAAGGGGGGAACCATGTCTTCAGGGCGCGCTTGTCTCAAATGCGAGGAAATTTACAAACTTAGCCCCCATTTCAAATTTCCTACATCACAGCAATATTAGTCGGTTGGGGATAGGACGGTAATCTCGCATACACCGAATATTTGCCGACGAGAGTTTGTTTTTGGCGCCCACCGTGTATGAATCGGGGAGGGAGTCGATTTCGGCCGAGGACACACCGTGTTTTGGCGCCCTCCGTGTATGAATCCGGGTGAGAGGCGGTTATGTCACATTTGAGTGAAATTACAAACCTACCCCTATTGAAACCTATAGAAATCGAGTAGATAGGCTTTGCGTGGCAGGGATAGGCAGTAGTAATTTCCATCTCGCAGATTTTGCTTTCGGGCGGTTACTGCGACTTTCCCCGCTTCATTCAAATTTTGCAGAGTGCACGTTTACCGTGCCAACTCAATTCGAATCCCGTGTGTATTCTATTTTTTCAGGCGGGATCCATTTTCGATTGGAATAAAATTCTATATACATCATTTTTTATATATAGTTTCAAAAGCACAACATAGAATTCTGCTCCTTTATATGTATAATATGATTTAAAAATACAATGATCTCAAAATCATAAGGTTGAATTCAAAAAATTAAACCAAATTATGTTCTACTAAAATGTATGGATCAGTAATATCTACATATTAAATAACATAGATGCGCGTGAATTCATATGAGTATGCATGTTTGATAGATCAATTTTGGTTCGAGTATGGATTACATGTATCATCATCTCGAATTCAAATATTTGAATCCCTTTTATGTTCACTCCTTTCACGCCCATCTCTCTTGCATGCATGCTCCTTCATGCAGCTATCACTCTCTTTTCTCCAGCTCACCCGCACGCTCACTTCATGTTTCTCCTATCCTCGCAAACATGGTCTCTCGACGTCTCCCTTGAGAAGTGTCACACTCTCCCTATCATTATACATTACACGGTTTTCATTATCTCTCATGTCTCTACCGTTCTCTCGTATCACTAGGTACCTAAGCTTTCTTTTTCACCGCCACACACACAGTCTCCACTCGTCTTTCACTTTGTCTTTCTCTCTATGGGATTATATCACACACCCTATATGTCTCTAGATATGAATCATACCACTAAAATTACTCTCTCTCTCTCTCCTGTAGACACAACATTTGTTGCGGTCTCCTTTTCGTCTCCATCCCAGAGTGACATTATTCATTTGTTTACCGATCAGACAAACTCCCCCCCTCTCTCTCTCTCTCTCACACACACACACACACAACTCCTGCTTCCACTCCCCTTCCCGACTACCGTCTCTCTCTCTCACACACACAAAACTCTCGCTTTCGCACCCCCGACTCGTATTTCTCTCACAAACATTTATCGACTAGCCTCTAGATAGGTTTATACACCCGCACACTCGTGCTTCCACTATTGCATACATGTCTCTCTCCCGCTCCTTGTATCTATGTAGAATTTTCTTCCCTTCTTGATACACGCCCTCTCGATCGTGCACACACACACTATCGCCTCATTTTAAGCTGATACCTCTAGCACACACACACACACTCTTTGTGTCTTTGTCACACATGCACTCTGTCCTCCTCCTCTCTCCCTCTCTCTCTCTCTCTCACACACATGGGCTTTTTGCAACAACTAGCAAGATGCCCATGCGTTGCACGGAACATCAAGATGCATTTGTATGAGTAGTTTATCTTATGGGAGAAAAGGATGAACAAGGGAAGGCCTTATTTGCAAGTGTGGAGAGGGGTGTGGGTATCTTTTTGCAAAATTGCCATAGTTTCCTTCCTATCCGTCAGATATAGATCGGACGGCCTATATTGCAGGATGGCAGGCACACGATCATCACCGACTATGCTTTTTATAAGAGTAGGGATAAAAAACAGAGTTGGTGATGATGGTGGGCCTGCCATCCTGCAATATAGGTCGCCCGATTTATATCTGACGGATAGGAAGGAAACTATGGCAATTTACCCGCACTCCTCTCCACATTTGCAGATAAGGCCTTCCCTCGTTCATCCTTTTCTCCCACAAGATCTTGATGTTCCGTGCAACGCACAGGCATCTTTCTAGTAAGAGTAGAAATTAGACATATACCACTTCTCGAATCTTGAAACCAACAACATTCCTCCCTTATCTCATCAAAACCGTCAAAGGAATATATTTTGAGTGAAACATAACATATTGTTAGTGATATACGTATTTCAAAACTAGACTTTTTTTTATCAAATCGGTGAATATGTATTAATCTACTCTGCGTGTGGCAACGCATTGGCACATTGCTAGTAGTTATTATATTTTTTTGGACACAAGACAAATGGTGGAGTACATATACGAAGAGAAGAGGCTCACACACACAATCGGTCTCTCGCTGTCTCGCACACATGAGTGTTATGTAAAGGCAACGTTAACAAATAAACCCTAAAACCCTAGGTGCACGATTGCTGCATTCGCGGGTACCGGGTACATGGTGGAGCGCACCTTTGTAGGAATAGTCATCTCGCGTGATAATTTGATCCGTAGGAGTTGATGGTCGGGACCACAGGTGAACAACTTGGAGGCGGTGGCTCGCCAGTTGCCACAGATTGGGTAGCCACGTTTAAAATATCATTTTTTAGCGGGGTTAAGAGTTCCGATTTTCAATGGCGCGTTATAAGTACTAAGTAGTTTTTTGAACGATTGGTATGGAGCGAAAATGGAATTCATAGTACTACGTACCTCCTTGGCGTATGGTTGTATGGGTTTATGTTGCGAGATGTTGAACCTGGTAGTTCTAGGGCGAATACTATGGTTTAGATTTAGATGTTGGTTTTCAGTAATGAAAATCGGAAGGGGGAAACCCTTCTTTGATTAAAAAAAACTACCTCCGTTCTGGTTTACTAGTCCCCATCGTATTTTGGGTCAAAGTTTGTCCACAAATTTTACTTGTAAAATGTGAATGGAGAACGAGATTTTGTTATACCCAAACAAAAAAAAGGACTGGAGGGAGTGATTGCTCTGACACAGACGCGACCTCTCATAGCGCAGGCATTGAACCGGCGCGCCGGCCAAGAGGGCCCCACTCGCTGCAGGCCCGGCTGAACACGCCTCCTCGCCGCATGCAACCGGCTTCAGACTGCCCCATCTGCCTTCATTGAATCCGCGCGTGTGCCGGCAACACGTCCTTCCGTGAGCTGGCCGGCATTTTAGAACACAAAAAATGACCAAAATATAATTAATTACGCATGGTCTTGACTTGTTGTGCTCGCACTGGTAGCAGGAACTAGAGGTTTTCTTTATTCATAACTCTCCTCAATTTTTTTTGGCTTTGAAGTGAATCATGGTTGTGGACATTATGTATGAATGTGCAGATATATGTGAACATGAGTTTGATGTGGAAGTTGAACTTGGAATCTCGGGCTTGCGCGTGAACTATACCATGTCCAATGCTTCGTCAGTTATTGTTTGGAAAGTAATTGCTGTTATTACATGACCCAAAAAAATATTTTGGGCCACATCAGTAGATGCACGGACATCACAACAGGCATGCTGACTGGATAAACATTTGAACCTAGCTATACTATGAAGGAATTTTTGTATTGACAACAGTTTTAGATAGCAGGAGACGCCTAGCCTGCTATGCCTCTGCTAGCTTATTTCTGGCTTCTTCCATCTCTTCTTTGGCATGGATGAAGAGAGCATCTGATTGCTCTTTTCGCTTCTTCAGGAACTCAACTACATTCTCAAGGGCTGCTGCACGCTTTCTTTCAGCCTTTACTAGAGCCACGAGGACACGAACAGCTGACGACTCCACCTGGCTTGTGTGTAATCCAGCATCATCTAGGAATTTAGACCTTGTGTATAATCGAGCATCATTAGGGAAGTGGCACCTTGTGTGTAATCCAGCCTCATTTTGGAAACATGATCTCGAGGTTGACCATACTTCCCTCCTCGCAGGAACTACATCCTGACATGAAGTTACTTCTTTTTTAGATCAATACTCAGAGCAACCCAGATCCATTTAGTAGAAGCTAGATAAACAGAACTGGGAGAAGTGAATTCAAAAGGAATAATATATAAAAACAGACTACAAGGTGAGAACACCCACTTCCTACATCAAGCTAAAAACGAAAGCATTAGGACGATTAAGACTCTTCTTATTATACATCGAAGAACACGAGGCTTAAGAGAAACAGAAACTACAACATATACACATCGAAGAACATGAGGCTAAACGAAAGTAATTGAAAGGGTGTTACTTACCAAAGCTCGTTTTACAGGTTCGGTGCAGCTCCTCTTTAACTTGCCACGCTCCTTGAAGATGTCCCCAATATCCCGTGTTTGGTCTTCATTGCTCCTCTGCATGTTCGCACTCGTGGTTTTAAAATCTCAACATGGCAAGAAAAATATACTACTAGTAATACTCGCGCATCTTGTGGGCAACATTAAAGCACTCGTTTGCCATGTTAGAGCATCTCCAACAGAATTGCAACGCGCGGCGCTTTAAAAAAGCATTTACAATGCTGAGATCGAGAAGTAGAGATAGAGAGTAGAGACTAGAGAGTAGAGGATAGTTCTCAGCATAGATAGATAAAAAATAGATTATTCAACTACTCCTTGTCGTCCGACTCCTCCTCGGTGATGTCCTCCTCCGACGTCTAACTGTAGGCATGAAGATACCGATCGTCGTCGGATTCCCAGGGCGACGTTGATCCTAGCCTCATGTTGAATTGAGCGTCCGCTTTTCGCCTACGCTTGTTCTCGCGATAGGCGGCTCGCTCCACCCTCCTCTTATCCCTCTCCAACCTCCTTTGCGCGTAGAACTCGCGCTCGTTGATGATGTCCTGCAGGAAGCGTTGGCGCCACAACGCCATGGCTTCCTCGTCCATCTCGGCGATGCCGAGACGGTGCTCCCACCTCCAGTTGTCGCGACGATCCTCGTCGGTGATAAGCCGCGGCAGAGGCGCGAGCTCCTATGCCCGCTCCCGCGTCGGCACGTTGGGGAAGTTCAATGTTCTATGAGGCCACCGGAGGAGTCACGCTGCCGCGTCGTACGCGCGGGCGGCCTCATTGGCGGTGTCGAAATTGCCGAGGCCAAGGCGCACCCTGTGGAACCGGATCTCGGCGGAGAAGCCACCGGAGGGGCGCTCGCGGACGCCGTGGTATCCCCAAGTTTCCCGGCGACGCGGCGGCATGGTGGCGCGGTGGCGGCGAGGTGAGAAAGAGCGGGGAGAGAGCGGTGGCGAGGCACAGAGCTGTGGGAGGGCGTTGGATTTTATAAAGCGCGCAAGACGCCGCACGCCAAAACTAGCGCACGCCCAACCGCTTTTTCCCGCGCGCGCGGAATCCTTTCCCGACGTCTCTGCTATCTCTACTCTCTTCTCTACTGTTATATTTATTTATATTTAATATTTATCTCTACTTCTCTACTCTCTACTTTTTTTCTCTACTTTTTCCCTACTCTTATAAAAAACAGAGTTGGTGATGATGGTGTTCCTGCCATCCTGCAATATAGGCCATCCGATTTATATCCGACGGATAGGAAGGAAACTGTGGCAATTTTGCAAAAAGATACCCACACCCCTCTCCGCATTTGAAAATAAGGCATTCCCTCGTTCATCCTTTTCTCCCACAAGATAAACTAGTCATACAAATGCATCTTGATGTTCCGTGCAACGCATGGGCATCTTGCTAGTTTCTTATACAAAAACAGAGTTGGTGATGATGGTGTGCCTGCCATCCTGCAATATAGGCCGTCCGATTTATATCTAACAGATAGGAAGGAAACAATGGCAATTTTGCAAAAAGATACCCACACCCCTCTCCAGATTTGCAAATAACGCCTTCCCTTGTTCATCCTTTTCTCCCACAAGATAAACTACTCATACAAATGCATCTTGATGTGTGCAACGCATGGGCATCTTGCTAGTTCTAAAAAACTTTCCATCATTTGCCACACTACTGGTTGCAGATGAAAAACCTACCCAAGCACAGCGCGATACAGGAGCGACGCACAATTACAAGCTGATATTCTGTTGGACAATGGAGGCTATAACCAATTAATTTTACGGGAACAATAGCACCCAGGAAATTTGAAGGGTAGGTATGAACAAATTGGAACTGCACATGTACTGCTAGGTGATTAAATAGACACATTACCAATTGAGGAGGAGAACGATGGTCGCGGCGGCCTCAGTGAGTCATGGTCGGCAACGGGAGTCAGTTCATTGTCCACGATGGTGGTGCTTCTGCGCTTGGCGTCAGCTTCCGGGAAGCAGATCCGAGACCGTGGAAGACGGTGCCGGGGAAGAGGCTCCGTGTACGACGACGACGGTGGACCGGCTCCAGTGCGGCATACGAGGTTGTCGATGAGGCAGATGTGCCGTGGTGGACGAGTGCGCCGATGTAGAAGGGGAGGAACACGAAGGTTGCGGTGCCGTGGAGAAGTCTATTTTGCGGTGGGGATAGAAAATGGGGAGTATTCAGGTGTACTCCTCTGGGTGCCGGGGTGGGGTTGGCTGGGTAGGGTGAACCTGAAGTTACGAAAACAGCCCCCTACCAACCGTCATCCGTAGGCCTGTTCCGAAGGCTATGATGGTAACTTCCCACTGCTCGAATCAGGGTCGCAGGAGATTTTCCCGCCGACCTCAAAATTTTGTGACACTGAACTCCCCGTGTGGCGTGTTGGGTGATTCGGCTAAGCAACTAGCGAGTAGTACTAGTATACTCTGCATATTAGGTTTGACCGAAGTCATTCAATAATGAATCTAATGGTATTTATTTGTTATTGTATATGTTAATATTTTTTGTTATAAACTTTTTGAGAGTTTACAGAACTTGACTTTGACCAATGCTAATACGCGGACTTAAATAAAAACGGAGCGTGTACACATTTGTTTTCTTAGTATGTAGTGAATTAATCATTTGTTGAAATTGTGAAATAAATATATTAGGCTACTGACTTCGAATGTAATGGTCTATACAATTCAATAGTTACAATCATTGTCGAATTGCAAGATGCATACGAGGTCTATAGTACTTCACAACATGCTCAAACTCACATAATCCTAGTCAAATGACAATCAAAATGCATTTCATAGTTATTACTTTGTAGGATGCAACAAAACCAACAATAACTCTACATCAGCCATTATAAAAGCAACATTTTGAATATATCCCAATGTGTGAATGAAACGTGCAGACAGAGCTTGCGAAGATGGAGCAGATAGGGCGGGAAAGATTGTATGTATGTGGACGAGAGAGTAGGAGACAAACCTAACGAAACGGAGAGAGAGAGATAGAGAGAGAAAGAGAGGGAGGAAGAAGTTAGGTCTGTGAGAAAGATGGAGACATGTAATATACGTGAGATGCGTGTGCATCCGGATTCTGTACACGTGGAAGGAGAAGAGACAACAGGTTTGATGAGAGAGCTAGAAAAACATGGACGAGAGGGGAAGGATCTTGTGGGTTGAGGGATTGATAAATTTGTGCGGGGGAGAGAGGGATTGGTAATTTTGTGCGAGAGAGAGAGGGTGGGGGGAGGAGTCAGTCAGCCGTCGTCACATCATCCTGCTTCCAAATGGCCCCGCATTCTCTAGCACAGTGTGGTCGCCGTCTTCGATCTCCTCGATGCCCTCTTTGAAGATTGAGGTGTTGTGCATGCTGGGGTGCAGAGAAGCACAAGCGAGAGTGGTCGCCATATAACCTTGGATGGGGATGAATTGTGTGCTCGGGGGAGGGTGTGTGTGTGTGTTGTGTGCTGTGCTGTGTGTGTGTGTGTGTGTCAGATATTGAGAGAAAACAAACCTAAGGAGAGAAATGTGTGTGTATGTGACGGAAAGGTACATGCTAAACAAGGTATGCATGAAGAGATTGTGCGTGCGAGATAGAGAGCGATGTGCGGGCCTTGAGGTGGGCAGGGGCCGGGTGAGGGTGTTAAAATGTGCGCGTTGATGCATGTGTTACATGCGATCGTGCGAGGGACGGACGAATCGAGAGAGATGGTTGTTGTGTTACGGATGCTCCTCTCTCTCTCTCTCTCACACACACACAAGTAAAATAGAAGACCGTTCTCTCATGTATACACAACGTATCAGCATCTGTCTATGTCTCACTCATGCATGATCATTTGCACATTCACACCTCTCTATGTCTCTATCACACGCACACCGTCTCCACATTGCCCTTCCACCACAACACACATATGTACACATACACACGTTCTCTCTCAGTGACACACACAAAATCAGTATTAAAAAAAACTAGGGCGCACCTAAAACTTCCAAATCCAAATAAACACGAACTGGAGCTAAATTCAAATATATGGAAATATTGTAGCGTCAAGAACTTTTCCAGGAAAAAAAAGTTGAGTAATATTCGGGGATTGTTTTCACACACACAAAAAGGTTCGGTGGATGTCCTTCGAGCGCGACACGGTGATGCACCGTTCGATCGACCGTGCGGCCACGGTTCACGCGCTTGCACAGGATTCCGTATCGTGGCTGTGGTCACTAATCAAAGCGCTGCCTAAGTCTAATGTTTACGTGTACTAGTATGGTTTTCTTTTAAGTTTGACCAACCCTATATAAAACTAAACTAAGCTCCCATACGCGCACTCATCAATATGCCGCCGCCACCGCTGCGCATGCCGGGGCCCGCCTGCTTCGGCCAACAATTTCTCGCCCATCACCGCCGTGTCGCCGCCATCCCTGTGCCATGAAGCCGAAGGCTCGCCTGCTCACGTCGTCTGCAGTCCCTCCTCGCGATGCCGCTGCGCTGCCAAGCACGCAAGCAGCTGGTGGAGCCGCATCTATGCACGCAGCGTACGAAGGGGAGGATGAGCGCGTGCTCCAGCACGCCGGCGAGGAGGAACTAGCATGTCATTGTCGTCTCCGCCCGCGCGGAGGAGGCGCGCATGGTGGCTGTCACGGCGAAAGTTGGTCGCGCGCGCGTCGAGCCCGCAAACCGGGTGCAGACGCGGAATCTACCTTTGAGACCTTGAATGCCACGTGGATCCTGCAATCTGAAGGAGCAATTTGGGTCAGTCGACTCTTGTGAGCCGTTTGATGCAACATGGATGGCTAGAAGGGCTTCTTCAACCTCCGAAATTGATGCATGCATGGTTCATCTTCTCAGCTCGCCACACGCCTAACCGCCTGCCGCCGCCGCCGCGCCCTCCCCTGAAGCGCCTGCCACCGCCATGCTCCCCCACCCCCTCCATCCGTTCAACCCCGGGCACGATCCATTTTTTTCCAGCGAACTGCATTCCACACCCAACAATCATAAGATAGATCATGGGCACCCTGCCACCCTAATATAGATACTGGGGTAGCTTCTCTGTCGTCTTCTTCCTTCGCTCCGTCGAACTTCTTTCACAAATTGACTGACCCAAATTATACTACTAGTATGAACGTATTAAGTACAGTAGGAACACGAAGGTACGAGCAGTAGTACCAACTACAAGAAGAACAGTAGTAAGACATAGTACTAGTACTACTGTACGTACTAAAGAGTTCAAATAACGAGAAAGAACATAAACATAGTTCTGCTGGGGCCTCAACACAACACACCCTTGAAAATAAACTAAGCAACTAGTCCGCTTGACACTGTAGTAGAACCAGCATGAGCGATGGCACTGCCACCTACTCGGAGTCCGAGTCCACGTCCTCGACTTTGTCCTCGTCCCTCTTCCTCTTCCTCTTCACCGACACTTCTTTGCTTGAACCGGACACTGGGCTCTGCTTCTTCATCCAACCCTTGTAGATATTTAAACAAAGGTAGGCATCCATTTCTGCGTACAGGATGTGATCTTCATCTAATGTCTTCGACTCCCATGCACGATGAAACTCGTGGTGAGGTTTCTTCAGTTTAGCGTACGAAGGATCAATCATGGTTGCTGCCAGGGTCAGCATTAAAGGCTGAGAGGAGGACACCAGGCTTGCCTTCTGGAGATCGAAGGGCTGGCCTACAACGAGGCCTATCCGACCCAGGACATCCCTGTCATTCCTAAAGTCTACAGTAACGAATTTCACTCTTTCGTCCTTGAGGAAGTTCTTAAAATCCTGGCACTCAACGTCGGCATGGCATATGTGGTAGACCAAGCACACGTTATGTACACAAACCTAGATCACGGCGGGCTTCTTCTTCTCTGCCTCCTTTAGAATCTTCTCTCTTTGCAGGACTGTGGTGTACTCAACATCTAGCCCAGCGACCCACTCATCCGTTGAACTGTTGAACATGCGTAGGAAGCGAGCAAGGCATGCTTTCACCGTGCGGATCCACGTGTGTAGATGACGATGAACTCATCGCCGGTGATGGCTCTAACCTGGTACTCAGCGGCGACCATGGAGATTTGGGAGGCCATGGATTTTGGAGGAGGGTTAGGAGAAGTTGAACTGGTGTAATGTGAAAGGACGGGACGACTGGGAGCGAACTGTTGTAAGGTACTGTACTAGTAGAAGACGGGGACGAGTAGGGCATGCGAACGGCATGGGGTTGCTGGCTTGCCCGGTGGATAAACGACTGCAAGCCCCAAAGAGTTCTCGAGAACTATGCGAGACCCACTAGATATCATGTCTACTAGACCCATATCGTAGGCCTGACGGTATAGCTTCTGCCTGTTCGCACGCCATGCCGGCGCGTGGGTAACTTCACTTAATTCCGTCAACCGTCACGCCTCCCACGACCTTCGCCTCCCTCGAGCGGTCGCACCCTTTGAGACTTCGATCGGCTATAAATGAGCAATTTGTTTTGCCTACTCCGCATGCATGATACTCCCTCTGGTCCTTTTTACTTCCGTCAACCGTTTGCAAAGTGTTTGACCAAATTTATACTAAAAATATCAATATCTACAATACAGAAAAATGTGTTTTTTAGTGTCCCGAGAAGAACTAACCCAAATAAGCACCTCTTCGGTGGGGTAGATTTTTTGAATGGGTTAGATGCATCTAACCCAAACTAACCCTCTTGTTTGGATATTTTTGGGTTAGTTGAGTTCAAACTAACCCAAACTAACTCTTAACACATGGATCCAAACAGGGCCAAGGTTAGCTATTAGAGTACTACTACCTCCCTTCTAGTTTAAAGGGCTCAATTCAAAATTTTCACCTACTCTTAGCAAGATAGAGGCGGTGGAATAGTTTTTGTACTCTGCAAAAGTACTCAACTAATGATGTCGTTCTTCACAAAAAATGTGTTTACCAATGCATGCATGAACACTAGTTACTCTAACCCCCCTCTCTTCTTTAATTCTTTGCCACATCAGCATATATGCTATTCCCGTGTGCATGATACCAGCTAAGATACCACCATTATGGCCAACCTTAATCATCGCATGCAATAATTTAGTGCACCTTGAAATATGAACATGTGTGGGGCGTGTATGTTTTTAATGACTTGAGACTATACCTAGCCCGGCATGCAAGATGAGACTTATTATGCACTGTTCCCCATACCTGCAGGAAGCTCGTTCGTCTCCAAATCTTTTCCTCTCCATGTGTGGAAACAATATGCCTGCCAGACTCTCCTTCTCCCTCCGGCGGTCCCACCACTCCACCCCGTGTGGAAAAAATCTGCATGCATGACTCTCCTCCCCCCGCGCTCGTCCAATCCGTTGTGACCAGCAATATTTCCACCCCTTCCCTCCCCCGTAATTTACTCCAACAAATATGCCCACGTAGTTGTTACGTTAATCACGCAACATATCTTCCGGGACGCTGCTTCAGTTACTTAACTGCAGGTGCATTGGGTCACTGACATATGGGCCCAACAGGGGTTTGGACCACATCTCAGTGACACAACTGGACCTGCAGTTAAGTCAGTGCAGCTCAGTCCATATCTTACATAGGTATGCCATTGCTCGCTATAAATACTGCGCCTCCCACGGCATTCGGAAGAACGCTCATGTTCATCGCTATCTCCTCCCCCTCCCTCTCACGTTGACCACCATGGCATCGCCCCTCCCAAGCCCTAGGCGCCCCTCGCTGCACTGCCTGGACGGTCACGCGTCGCCGTTCCATTCCTCGCCGCCACTAGTCGAGGAGGACGAGTCGGCGTTCCACTCCTTGCAGCGACGCATCGAGGTGGACGCGTCGGCGTTCCCAATCTCGCCAGCACACGCGTCGGAGTTCGCATCGGCTCCCCGCTACAAGGAGAACGCCGCGCCGCCCGTCGAGCCCCCCGGCCTTGAGGAGCTTTGGAAAGAAATGGATGTCGCCATGTGGGAGGCTTTGCCGCCGGCAAAGAAAGCCAAAATAGAGGCGGAGAAGAAGGCTGAGGAAGAGAAGCGCGCCGCGGGGCAAAAGCTGCCTGGCAGGTCTATGTCGCGTCCGAAGAGTCAGGCAATTGGCTCTTTGGCAGAAGGCTCGTGCAAGGGCCGTGAGGGTGGTGGAGGACGCCCGTACCAAAGCCCTGAGTGCAGCCGGGCCCAAGCGCCTCATCTACGCTTGGCGGTATGTGGACTGGGTGCACGCTTCCAGCGAGGAGGAGTACCTGTTGGCGTCGGATCACCACACGGGTGAGATCGCGCTCGCCCACTGGCAAGCCACCAATCAGCACCTCACGAGTTGCGAGGCTGAGGAAGAGGCGTTGTGTCAGCGCGCTGGGAAACGGCCGCGCACCAGGGCACTCATGGCGCGCCGCAAGCGCTCCTGCGAGTGCCGTGGCTTTTAGTAGGAGTATAATTTTTGTTTTGTAAGGCGATCTCATTAGTTTTGGGACACAAATGATAAATCCCAAACGTTCAGGAATTATTAGCGTCCTTAATTAAGTATGTAAAAGGGAAAGTTTGGAAACCTTGTGTATTCGTATGCATTTTGTAAGTACGTGCATATAGCACAAACTTTACTATATACTATCGCACCACACGTCTCTCTCTATATATGCTTGCAGACTGTGCTACTCCCTCCGTCCAGGTCAATAAGTCATATTTGGTTGTGCACCGTGACCAAGAAGGAGGGAAGACTTATACACCTAGACGGAGGGAGTACTACACTACACGTCTCTCTCTATATATGCTTGCAGACTGTGCTACTCCCTCCGTCCAGGTCAATAAGTCATATTTGGTTGTGCACCGTGACCAAGAAGGAGGGAAGACTTATACACCTAGACGGAGGGAGTACTACTATTACTTATGTACGTGCAAATGCACGTTTTAACATTACGATGCGGTTTTTGTAAAAGTAGAAAAACAACACTGGTCAAGCTTGTGAAACGATTCAATGCAAAACAAATGCAAAAATGCTCGTTTGATTGTTTACTTTTAGCTTCCTTCTCTGTGGTTATTTCTCTATCGTACTTTGTACGGAGTATCTCACTGGTCGGAAAGGCATGCAAATTCCCAAACCGCTTCCTACACCCTGTATCGAATTTTTTGCCTAACAAGTTGTGACGTGCAATTGGAATTCCAACTTGAGTACTACTACTAGTAGGAGTACCAGGGGCCAGTTCTTTTAGGCTTCTAGATTGGTAATCCCATAACTACTACCTCCGTCCTGGTTTATTGGTCCCCATTGTAATCTGTGTCAAATTTTGATCATAAATTTAACTAATGAAATGTTAGTGCATGTCACATGCAGTAACATTTTATCAGTTAAATCTTTGGTCAAAATTTAGCACAAATTACAATGGTGACGAATAAACCAGGATGGAGGTACTAGTAGTAGTTTAGAAGCCCTAATAAATGAGTGAGGCACCTTAATGTTACTCTCCACTGTGACTAGTCTTATGGGAAAAGCTGGGGAAGCCGCCAAAAGAACTGGCCCTAGGAGTAATAGCTAGGGATCGAGTGTGCGAGATGAACCAGAGAAAGTAAATGCAGAGAGATGAAATGCAAAAAAGACGGAGGGATGTGATGGTTGCTTGTCCGTTTATTTTACCAGGGCACTTATTACTGGGAGTGGTTGGGTTTTGTGATATGACAGCTTTACTGCCGCGCCACGAGCGGGGTGAGACTCCCGTGCAGCGCCGCCCTCTACACTAGTACTACATCGGTCGTGGTTTATCCCCCATTGAATTTGACTGAAGATTTAACTGACAAAATGTTAGTGCATGTCAACAAAAACAATATCGTTGGATTCGTATTTGAACATAGTTTTCAATGATATAATTTTAGGTGACATGCATCATCATTTATCGTACTATATATAATGTTAGTTCAATTTTTGGTCGTACTAATCTATAGTAAGGTGCCTGTGCATTGCACGGAAGAGTGAAATGCATTGATCGGGGAGTTGTTTATTTTGACAAAGGATGTGGGGGTCATCTCATGTGTAACAGGTATCGATAGGTTTCTTCAGATATTATTTCATCTCTAGAGCTCACAAACATCCGGGTGAAATAGATAAAAAAGTATCTTTTGCAAACAAAAGCGTTCAACTGTTCAACCTGCATCCAAAACTTGTGAAGAAATAACTCTTATTGTGCTTTGCAAGAAATGATCTTCAAGAATTAGTTTTTGAGTATCCATTGTTATACATGTTGGCTACAGATGACATGGCACTTTCTTATAGTCAACAGTTGGCTATACTATTTAAGTATTAACCATGCCCTTATACACCTAGACGGAGGGATTAAATCAGGATGACTTGGAAGGGGGCAGAGGATATGTAAGAAATGGTTCATCATAAGTCTTTCACCAGTACTGTAGTAAAAATTCATACATGGAAGATTCTAGACTAAACCATAAATGGATACACTTTATTCATGCATGATACTCCAATAGAGCAAGATCATGCATGGAAGTCTCCACATGCTTAGACAGCGGATTACATTGAGCGAAGACTAATGATCAACATTTAACTTGGTAATGCAGATGTCCAGGTGAACCTCCTTGGAGTCCCTGTGCACATTGTTGGGGGTCAAATAATACCGTGCGTCTTCCATGTCCACATCGGCGGGAAGGTCCCAGCTCGGCAGAGTCCAAGTCAGCTTGACGTAGCCAGTGTCGCCGCCCACGTACCTCCGAGGGGTAGTAATAGTGAGCACGCACCCGTACATCGGCCTCATGTCAGTGTCAGCATCAGTGGCCTCGCCCCCGACGCACACTACAGAGACGGGGCGGTGGCCTGCGCGGACCTCGCCGGTGCCCACAATCAAGAGGAAGACACTGTCGTCCTCCTCCGAGACTAGTAGGCGGCGGTGATCCTCCAGCGACTCCGGCATGATGAATGGGTAGCGCGTCTCATACTTGATGTTCTTCTCCAAGGTCCAGTAGTGATCGCCGCACGCCTGCGTGAGGTGATGCACGATGTCCGCCGGCGAGCCCCAAAACGGCATCGGGCACTCATAGCAGTAGACGAAGGGCTCCTTGGAGGCATCGACCAGGCCGTCCACGAAACGGGAGTGGCTGTAGGGGATGTTCCACCAGTTGAATATGTGAGCAAGTTACTATGAGATTTAGTCCGAATAAGCACAAAATAAATCATGACGGCTATAACAGAGATTAAACTAATCATGCGGACTAGCATAGTAGATGAACAGATCGAATCTAGGACACAGACTAGAAACATGAATTCTACCACGATTTCGAACAGGAAGGACAGAAACACATACGGTGCAACGGGAGCAGCACCATTTGCGTTGAGGTTGTCGCCCATGTCGTTGAGGAAGAGGTTGCCGAGGTCCGGGAAGAAGTCGTCGTCGGTGAAGTCGTCGCTGCTAGCAGTCGTGAGAGTGCGCTCCCCAAATTTCAACAGCGCCCGCCGAATGGAGCGCAGGAGGGAGTGGCTGTAGGGGACGTTGCGGCCGCCGAATGGAGCGCAGGAGTAGCCCACGAAGCAGTAGATGGTGCTCCTCCCTAGTCTCTATTCTTATCTCTATCTCTACTACTCTTCTTTGTTTTTTATAATATACTAGTTGTAGTTGTCAAATCGAATAGTACTGCGCCGTCCACTGCACGCCCGGCTGAACACGCCTCCTCGCCTCCATCAAACCCCTCCGTTAAACCCGCATGCAAACCGAGAAACCTACTGCTGCCCGCGGGAGGAAATTTGCCGGTTGCCGTTGGAGAATAATAGAGTCACGTCCAATCCATTTGAGTTAATTGCGTGTATGATTCTCCCTCTATAAAAAGTTAATTGAATCCTTAATCTTGTATTCTAAGTACTCTGTGGGTTCCACTGTCAGTACAGTTTACATGACTTGCAGGCTGGCTACAGATTCATACAGAAAGTTAAAAAGAAACAAATCCATCCTTAATCTTGTATTCTAAGTACTTTGTGGGTTCCACTGCTAGTACAGTTGCGAAACAAGTATATATTAAAAAAAATATAAAAAGCTAAAGTTTAGGAAAGAATTCGAACTCAGGTCAGCGCGCTGCGAGCATCCGGCCCGGACCAGTACACTAGGTGTTGGTTGCGGAGAATGCAAGAGATAAACCTTTATAACAATGAGCCCGTCCATTGCAACGGATCCAAAGTAGAATAATACATACTCACAAATTTGAAAGAAAACAGTTTACTTTTGATATACATATCACTAAAAATATCTTCTGTTTCACTCCAATATATTCTTTGGGCTGTTTTGATGAAGTAAGGGATGAATGTGGTTGGTTTCAAGATACTAAGGGGTTTTGTGTAAACTGGAGCAGAGAAGTGGGAATTGTTGCAATAAGCGACAACTTACATCATAGCCGTTAGATGCGGATCTAATGGTCAGAAATGGCGGATGGCAGACACACCATCATCACCAACTGAGTCTTTTATAGGAGTAGGAGTAGAGAAAAAACCGAGTTGGTGATGATGGTGTGCTTGCCATCTTATAATATAGACTACCCGATCTATATCTGACGGATAGAAAGCAAACTATGACAACTTTACAAAAGATACCCTCACCTCTCTCCACATTTACAGATAAGGCCTTGCCTCGTTCATCCTTATCTCCCACAACCTCATTGCTGAGCAATTACAAAAGGAAGTCTTTGGAACAATCTGGCATGGTGGCCGCTGCCGGCGCCGTCCATCCCCATGCCTCCGCCCAGTCCGACCACCAGTCACCACCACGCCCCACTCCTCCTCACCTCTATCATCTTTCTCGACATATCATTTTTTCGATGAAATGGTCGACATACCATTTTCCGATAAAATTCTCAAGATATCATTAGTTTTTACACATGGGATTACTCCTGCATGGGTCAATCACAACAGGTGTTTTGTAAAAAAATGCATCTTGATGTTCCGTGCAATGCACGGGCATCATTCTAATTTTTTGCATATAATTCCAAACACCACGTAGACACGGTCTTTGACCCTTTTACAACTATGTTAGTATCATTGTTAGTGGTCAGCCGGTGCAAGTTATAGCCCCAGGTGTTTTAACCTTTTTTAGTAATGATATCTGGCGATTGTTCCGCATGAGCTCAATCCTGGCGAATCCCATGTAACCGTCAGATTTCCATCCGACGGTGGCCTGTTTTTAAGCCATAGTATTTGACAAAACCGCCACCCTTACACATGTACTGTAACTACGTCGCGGGCGTTTGCAACTGCCATGCCTCCCAGCGAACGTTTGCTGGGGATTGGAGTTAGCACCGATGGCGGTTCGTAGTCGTTCCACGCTCGGGCATTGAAGTTTGTAACTATTTTAGATTATAATATACTACTCCTCCGGTGCTAGTAGTAGAGCAGAGTCCTACTCCACTACTACTCTACTCAAGCAAGTTAGGGCATAGTAGTAGGTACTGTAGGGAGTACCAGTACTGTGATCACCGAAGCAAGTTGTCTGACTTCGATATGACCCTACGCTGCTGGTATGTGTCTCGTAAGTTAAGCGGCGTGCTGTAGTCATCATCACCTGTCCACTTCCCGCAGCACACATTCGCTTCTCCATCTTTGTCCGCTCTTCCATCCCCTCTAAGGCGCCTCCCCCCTCGTCCAATCTTCCATCCCCGCTAAGGCGCCTCCCCCCATGTCCGAAACCCAAGCACTAACAATGGCAGAACCGAGCAACGTCCACCGAAAGAGTGGCTGGAATTCGCTCCCCACAGAGGTAATCAAACTCATTGTTTCGCATGTGGACAATCTCAGTACCATGCCGCTCGCCGCGTGCTTGTTGGGGTTGTATCGTTTACTCAAAGCCCTCAGGCCAGAGCCTTTTAAGCCAGCTCCTTGCTTGCTGATGCCGCCTGATCTTCAGAAATGGCGTGTCATGCAGCATAACAATCGTAGGGTGGCGAGCATCAACCCCCTTGACTGCGATCCAATCCCCGTCACCCTCAACTACATTGCCGGTATGTACTGGGTCAGCATGAACACGTCTTGGATGGTGCTCGTCGACGGTCGCGGCAGCTGGATGCTCGTGGAGGACTACACCCGGCGATTGATCCCCCTTCCTTCGATTAACACTGCACTACTTTGGCACGCAGCCCAAAATACTCGGAATCTTACAGTAGCCAACATGATACCAAGTTTGATTTGCTCAAGGTTGTAATCTGCCAAGTGCCCACAAGATCTGTGAATTATAAAGACTTCAGGCTAATTGCGTTCTTCAACCGCGGTCTCGCCTATCTGACAGGTCACTGCGGTAAGTGGATAAATCTGCACATCCATCACAGGATCAGACATCCTCCATGGTTCTCTGATGCCATTGAACACAAGGGCTTCATTTACGCTGTCGACTCCTTCTATGGCTGGACGTATTGCTGGCCTACTCCAGTCATCGCTACAAATGGTTGTTACAGCAGTATGTTACTTTCCTATGATATCATGATGGCTTGCTTATATTACTGTCAACATTTACTGAAAAAATATTCATGCTCATAACATGTTGTTCTTAAGATTGACTACATCAAGAGCCCTTTTTTATTTGACTCCAACTTTTTTTAGGGTTATTTGACTCCAACTTGATATCATGTTGTAGGCCGCCTAGTGTACCTACCCTTCCTAATCCCAGAACCTTTCAAAGAAAAGCGGCATGGCAGTTGCAGGTGGTCCTGGCTCGATCAGACGACGGCGAACAATTGATGATCGTTCGCACGTATCGGACGTGTTGTTTCGCGGAATACAATCACAGTCACTGCAAGGTCTTTGAGCAGGATCCCAGCTTCTCTGGGCCTTCAGGATTTTTTGACTGGAGGTTGGTAAGTAGCCTTGGTACATGCTCTCTGTTTGTCGGATTGAATTATCCAATTAACCAGGAGATAACCGACGACAAGGATCATGATCGCAGCGCGGTTTCGTTCATCAGGCAAAACTGTGTGTACACAGCGTATCATGCGTCTTTGCATGCACCATACCCTGATATGTGCCGCCACACTCTGTAGCCCAAAGTAGGAGAGAGGGTCGCAAGTATTTGACTTCGACCTGCTGGCTGGAGTTTCCCCCGTCAGGCACCCATCTTGTTCAAGCCGTCAGCCAATCTCCACAGCTTAATAAATAGTAATGTCTAACTGAGCCAGTTAGTTAGATGCGTACACTTGGTGTAGTAGGATCTTTATTTATTTTGATGCATACACTTGTTCTTTTTTGGTAGCCCTTTTGTAATGATGGCTGATGTTTGGTTTGGAAGAGAGAGCTGCGTCTTCACTCTTCTGGCCTGCTTACTGCTTCTGTTGCACCCCCAGCCCTGGTTGCTACTGCTGCTATTTTCAATGTACAATTAGTAGTATATTTCGTCTGTTGGTTGAATAAATGTGTTGTTAGAATGAAAAACACAATGTTTTGGAAGTCGTTGCACGGTTCGATCCTTTAGTGCCCCGTACTGTACGTAGCGCATACTATTTTTCGTATGGAACACATTTTCCACTTGTTGATAACATGCAGCCCACTGATGAAGGCCCAATAGAGAAGCCCATAATTAACTGGAAGGGAGGCTCTCACATGAATCCGGCCCAGGTACATGCTCATGGTCCCCTAAACATAAATAAATAAAGCTAAATGCTCATGCACCAGTTCTTTAAATTCACGATTTAACAGGAGGATATTATTTCCTATGATAGTGTCGTTACATTCAGTCGATATTATTCTTAGTCAAAGATAGCGACCAGTCTTCTTTCTCCCAGCATTTTCTTCCTGCAACCAGCGGACCCATGCAAATCGTAGTCAACGTCGTAAATAGTTCTGGTCCATTTTTATTTTTCAATAAGAATGTCCAACCCAGCCCATCACATTGGCGACAACACTTTATCCTCTGCCTTGGTGCGCTCGCCGCGGCGCCGCCGTCCGGCCCTGTCAACATAGTTTTCTTCGAAACGGTCCCTGTCAACATAGTGAATCGGGAGAGGACTGTAGTTGTGAGTATGACAATACGGACCCACCAGGTCCACTCCCGAACACAAGCAAGCGCCTCTTTTACTACTCAGATGAACCCCTCGTTTTTTTACTCTAATCCACCCTGCTCATATCTGGGACCCACATCATTTTCAACGTATAGTCAATTAACGACAGAATTGCACAACTTTTTTTTTGAGTAGTAATTCGGAGGAGCAGGGTATAAACTGGGTTGTGCGGTCTCTGTGGCCCGTCTAACAACATGACCAGCTCAGCAGTTTTTTCTTTGGGAAAATAGGTAGCCCAGTATTTCTTTTTGAAGAATACCCAAGCTAGGCCTATTTGTTTTCTCCGACTTACTGGGCTACAAATCTTTCAAGACGAGGAGGGATGCATTCCGGCCTGGCCAAAGAGTATTGTCAGTGTCTGTTAAAAGTAATATCAAAAGGGGTTGAAAATTGCAAAAAAATATAGCAAATGGGATATTAGTTTGTTTTTTTGTTTTTGTTCTTCACTGATATCTTATACTCCCTCCGTCCCAAAATTCTTGTCTTAGAATAGTCTAGATATGGATGTATCTAATACCAAAACGTGACTTGATACATCCGTATTTAGACAAATCTAAGACAAGAATTTTGGGACGAAGGGAGTATTTCATTGGATTTAACATGACATAGTACTAATTTATTTTTAAATTTGTTTTAGTATGGCTACTAATTTTTGGATTAAGAATATTTTGTTCCCCAGCAAAAATTTGCAAATTTTCAAAATTTCCCACATATTTAGTTAATTTTTTTAACCCTGGTACTGACCAGAAAATGGGCAGCAATTCTAAAAATGGAAAATGGGCTGCAATAAATTCCATATGAATTAGAAAATGAGTAAAATTATAAAAATAATAGCAAATGGGCTGTACACGCCACAGATTTTGAGGCTGACTTGTTTACGCAAGGCTTTGTCACTCAACACACTATTCTAGCAGCAATGAGTGTTGGATGTCCATCCAATGGCCGACGTGCTTCTTCAATCTTTGATCTTCCTGCTCCAGCCTCCTAAACTAGCACCGGCGGGACTGCCTGCTCCCTCCTCTTGTGGCCCGCTGTGATGCCGCGCGGGCTTCCCCGGCCCACCCTACTCCCTCCGCTGGCCTTGCCGCACGCAATCAACTGCCTCCTTATTACGCGGAAAAAAATGATTCCTCCCACTGACATCTGGGGTGCACCGGTTGGGAGGCTGACCTGTGGGCCTACTAAGTTGACGCGTATGCAGGGCTTGTCAACTTAGTCAACAAACGATTCTAGCAGCAGTAACCGTTGGATTTGAATCGAACGGTCCTGCTGCTTCTTCATTTCTGCTCTTCTTGCACCAGCCGCCCAAACCAGCGCCGGCGAGACCGCCTGCTCCTGCCTTCAGTGGCCGACTGTGCTGTCGTTGAGGCCTCACCGCCCCCTACTACTCCCACCGCTAGCCAGGCTCTGCAGCGACGGCAGCCTCACACCGCGGCCGAACCAGTGAACCCTCGTACTCCTTTCCGCGTGGGCATCCACTGCCGCGTCTTCCCCGCCTCCTCATCGTCCCCTTCCTAGGTCTCGCCGTCGTCCACCACCTTGGTGCTCTCGGCGCGGCGTGGTCAATGTGGTCAATGACCGACTTCCATCGGAAGAGTACTGTACGTAGAGGCTGACAGCTGGGTCCACGGCCACAGCCCAGTTTTTTGTGATTTGCCAAGTAAGTCGCTTTGTCAGGCCTGTTGGGCTGCAAATCTTTCAAGACGAGTAGAGCTTCATTCGGCTGGCCGAGAAAATGGCCTATCAGTAATGAGAAATGGGCTGTACATTTTTAAAACACATCAAACCGACAATTAGTTTCAAATTTCTTTTTTTCATTTCGAGATTTGAAATTGCATTGATTGTTATGCGTGGACAATTTGTTGGATTTTATATGATATACATTTATTTTTAAAATCAGTTTGAATGTGACTAGAAATTTCGGGATTAAAAACAGTTCGAACCGCACCGAAATATGCAAAATTTCATACAATTTTTTAACCGTGGCCACAATATGGGCTGTAATACTAACAAAAAGAATATGGGCTCCAAAAAAAACCTTAAGAATTAGCAAATGGGCTGTAAATTATTAGAAATAATGGCAGATGGGCTGTATGTTGTTTTCCACAGATTTGAGGCTTTCCTAAAAAAAGGTTGACGCACAAGCAGTGACTGTTGGATGTCCATCCAACGGCCGTCGTGCTTCTTCAATCTCTGCTCTTCCTGCTCTAGCCGCTCAAACAAGCGCTGGCGGGACTGCCTGCTCCCTCCTCCCCGTGGCCGGCTGTGCCGCCGCGCAGGCCTCACCGCCCCACCGTACTCCCATCACTGGCCTAGCCATCCCTCTACTCACCCACACCTGCTGTTATTCTCCGGCGACGGCAGACGAACCAGTAAACCCTCGTACAGTCGTACTCCCCTCCGAGTCTTCCCTGGCTCCGTGTCGTTCCCTTCCTAGGCCTCACCGTCGTCCACCGCCCTGGTGCTCTCGGCGCGGCCTGGTCAACGTGGTCAACGACCGACACGCATCTAAAGTGGACTGTACGTGGAGAGGCTGACAGCTGGGTCCACGGCCGCACGCAAGGAAATGCCTCCTTATTACATGCAAAATAATGATTCCTCCACCTGACATCTGGGACCGACCGAAAGGGCCTCTGTATTTTGCGAAAAAAACGTTACCGCCGCTGACAGCTCGGACCCACCAGCTATATCTTTGCACGCAAGGAAGTGCCTCCTTATTACGCACAAAAAATTGAATACTCCCCCTGCTAGCTGGGACCCAGTATAGTGGGAGGCTGACTTGTGGGCCTATTAAGTTGACGGGGACGGAGGGCTTTGTCAACTTAGTCTATGCATGATTCTAGCTCCAGTGACCGTATGATGTCCATCCAACGTCCGTAGTGCTTCTTCAACCTCTGGTCTTCTTGCTCCAGCTGCCCAAACCAGCGCCGGTCGTGCCTTGTGCTCCTGCCTCCCGTGGCCGGCTGCGATGCCGCGGAGGCCTCACCGCCCCCTACTACTCCCACCGCTGGCCAGGCCATCCCTCTACTCACCCACACCCCCTGTTATTCTGCGGCGACGACAGCTTCACACCGCAGCCGAACCAGTGAACCCTCGTACTCCTCTCCGCGTGGGCATCCACTGTCGCGTCTTCCCTGGCTCCGCGTCGTCCCCTTCCTAGGCCTCGCCGTCGTCCACCACCTTGGTGCTCTCGGCACGGCGTGGTCAATGTGGTCAACGACCGACTTCCATCGAAAGAGTACTGTACGTGGAGAGGCTGACAGCTGGGTCCATGGCAGCCGCAAGGAAGTGCCTCCTTATTACGCGCAAAATAATTATTCCTGCACCTGACAGCGGGGACCCACCGAACGGGCCACCATATTTCGCAAAAAAAACGTTTCCCCCCTGACTGCTGGGACCCACCAGCTACATCTTCGCATGCAAGGAAGTGCGTCCGGGCAAAAAAACGATTCGCCCCCCTGACTGTTGGGACCCACCAGCTATATCTTCGCACGCAAGGAAGTGCCTGACAGTCGGGACCCACCTGGTCGAAGCGTATGTAGCGTTGTCATTCTGGTTGCGAACGTGTACGTACATACTGGTCGATGTAGAGCGCGCACGGGTCATAGTAGAGGCGCGCATGTAGCATGTACACGTATGTACAGTGGCCAGTGTGCAAGAAAGAAAATACGGCCACGTACGTACATACGGGCGGGGTCTCAAACGCCTACTCACGCATACGTACGGCCAGGGCTCGTGTACATGGCTGGGTCGGAACGGACAAATAGTGTCGTCGTCATGTTCATGGGGAGCCAACCGGCTGGGTCGGAACAGAATGCGTCGTCGTGTTCATCGGGAGGGCTTGGACGGAACAACCGATGGAAACGAGGCCTGGCGTATCGCAGAATGGAGGAAATGGCCTTGTGTTCGACCGGCCACATTCGAAACGGGATCCTGTTCATTGGGAGGGGTCTGGCGTACCGCAAAATGGAGGAAACCGACCTCCTACGGTCGAAACGGGGGTCCTATTCATCGGGAGGGGTGTGGCGTACCGCAAAACGGAGGAAACGGACTTGTGTTGGAGCGCTACGGTCGAAACGGGGGTCCTGTTCATCGGGAGGGGTGTGGGGTACCGCAAAACGGGACTCCACGGGATACTGTTCATCTCCACCGTCGACCCCTCCAGCCTCCATGGGCTACTGTTCATCCACCGTCGACCTCCTCCAGCCTCCACCTGCGATTGTTCATCCACGGGCTCCTGTTCATCCAGCCTCCACCGCACGCTACTCCACCGGCTACTGTTCAACCAGCCCTCTCCACGGGCTCCTGTTCAACCACCCCTCCACGGGCTACTGTTCATCCAGCCATCCACCATCTACTGTTCATCCAGCCCTCCACGGGGTCCTGTTCATCCAGCCCCAACCGGCTCGATCGATCTGGCTCCTGTTCATCCAGAGGCAACACCACGGGGTCCTGTTCATCCACCCCCACCGGGAACTGTTCATCCAAACCCCCCCAGCAACGCTCACTGTTCATCCAGAGGTAGCATCGATCGGCTTCAGTTAGCAGTAGTAGCGAAGGAATCGCTCGATCGGGTTCAGTTAACAGCCATCGATTGATCGCTCGGGCTCAGTAACGCGTAGCCTGCAGTGCAATCGCTCGGGTTCAGTTAGAGCCCGACGCCTCGCTCGGGTTCAATTATAGCCCAACGCCTCGCACCCACGCGCATGCGTGTACGAGAGAAACGTGCATCGCTCGGCCCCGACCACCCATCGTAGCCGGGAACACCCCGATATTTTCCTCGCCCTCGCTTCTACCACGGTTTTTTCCGTCATGGACGGCCCAAAGAATGTCATGCAGCTGCGTCTCTGGCCCGCCCAGGATGAAAAGCCCATTTTTTGTCATGATTTTTTGTCATAGAAGTAGGAGCCCACCACATCTATGATGATACCGGGTTTTGTCACAATTACCGTCATAGAAATGTCATAAGTATGACAGAAAAAATTTCGTTCGGTGATACGTCTCCAACGTATCTATAATTTTTTATTGTTCCATGCTATATTATATTTTGTTTTGGACATTATCGAGCTTTATTATACACTTTTATATTATTTTTGGGACTAACCTATTAACCGGAGGCCCAGCCCAGAATTGTTGTTTTTGCCTATTTCAGAGTTTCGCAGAAAAAGAATATCAAACGGAGTCCAAACGGAATGAAACCTTCGGGAACGTGATTTTCGGAACGAACGTGATCCAGAGGACATGGAACCTACGTCAAGACATCAACCAGGAAGGCACGAGGTAGGGGGCGCGCCTACCCCCCTGGGCGCACCCTCCACCCTCATGGGCCCCACGTTGCTCCACCGACGTACTTCTTCCTCCTATATATACCTACGTACCCCCAAACTACCAGATACGGAGCCAAAAACCTAATTCCACCGCCGCAGCCTTCTGTACCCGTGAGATCCTATCTTGGGGCCTTTTCCGGAGCTCCACCGGAGGGGCATCGATCACGGAGGGCTTCTACATCAACACCATAGCCTCTCCGATGATGTGTGAGTAGTTTACCTTAGACCTTCGGGTCCATAGTTATTAGCTAGATGGCTTCTTCTCTCTTTTTGGATCTCAATACAATGTTCTCCCCCTCTCTTGTGGAGATCTATTCGATGTAATCTTCTTTTGCTGTGTGTTTGTTGAGACCGATGAATTGTGGGTTTATGATCAAGTTTATCTATGAACAATATTTGAATCTTCTCTGAATTCTTTTATGTATGATTGGTTATCTTTGCAAGTCTCTTCGAATTATCAGGTTGGTTTGGCCTACTAGATTGATCTTTCTTGCAATGGGAGAAGTGCTTAGCTTTGGGTTCAATCTTGCAGTGTCCTTTCCCAGTGACAGTAGGGGCAGCAAGGCACGTATTGTATTGTTGCCATCGAGGATAACAAGATGGGGTTTATATCATATTGCATGAGTTTATCCCTCTACATCATGTCATCTTACTTAAAGCGTTACTCTGTTCTTTTGAACTTAATACTCTAGATGCATGCTGGATAGTGGTTGATGTGTGGAGTAATAGTAGTAGATGCAGGCAGGAGTCGGTCTACTTGTCTCGGACGTGATGCTTATATACATGATCATACCTAGATATTCTCATAACTATGCTCAATTCCGTCCATTGCTCAACAGTAATTTGTTTACCCGCCGTAATACTTATGCTCTCAAGAGAAACCACTAGTGAAACCTATGGCCCCCGGGTCTATTTTCCATCATATTAATCTCCCGACAACAAGCTATTTCTAGCGCCGTTTATTTTGTAATCTTTACTTTTACTCTTTATCATAAAAATACCAAAAATATTATCTTATCATATCTATCAGATCTCACTCTCGTAAGTGACTGTGAAGGGATTGACAACCCCTTTATTGCATTGGTTGCAAGGATTTATTTGTTTGTGTAGGTGCGAGGGACTTGTGCGTGGCCTCCTACTGGATTGATACCTTGGTTCTCAAAAACTGAGGGAAATAGTTACGCTGCTTTACTACATCACCCTTCCTCTTCAAGGGAAAACCAACGCAGTGCTGAAGAGGTAGCAAAAAGGATTTCTGGCGCCGTTGCCGGGGAGGCTCACACCAAGTCAAGTAAAGATTTGACTCCCGCCAACGTGCGATTTCTGGCACCGTTGCTGGGGAGTCTACCCAAAAGACAACATACCAAGTACCCATCACAAACCCTTATCTCCCGCATTACATTATTTGCCATTTGCCTCTCGTTTTCCTCTCCCCCACATCACCCTTGCCGTTTTATTCGCCCTCTCTTTTTCGTTCGCCTCTTTTTCGCCCGCTTCTTGTTTGCTCGTGTGTTGGATTGCTTGCTTGTCACAATGGCTCAAGATAACGATAAATTGTGTGACTTTACCAATACCAACAACAATGATTTCCTTAGCACTCCGGTTGCTCCTCTTACCGATACTGAATCTTGTGAAATTAATGTTGCTTTGTTGAATCTTGTCATGAAAGATCAATTCGCCGGCCTTCCTAGTGAAGATGCCGCTACTCATCTAAATAGCTTCGTTGATTTGTGTGATATGCAAAAGAAGAAAGATGTGGACAATGATATTGTTAAATTGAAGCTATTTCCTTTTTCGCTTAGAGATAGTGCTAAAGCTTGGTTTTCGTCTTTGCCTAAATAGTATTGATTCTTGGAATAAGTGCAAAGATGCTTTTATCTCTAAGTATTTTCCTCCCGCTAAGATCATCTCTCTTAGAAACGACATCATGAATTTCAAGCAACTTGATCATGAACATGTTGCACAAGCTTGGGAGAGGATGAAATTAATGATACATAATTTCCCTACACATGGTTTGAATTTGTGGATGATTATACAAATTTTTTATGCCGGTTTGAATTTTGCTTCAAGAAATCTTTTAGATTCGGCCGCGGGAGGCACTTTTATGGAAATCACTTTAGGACAGGCTACTAAACTCCTAGATAATATTATGGTTAATTATTCTCAGTGGCACACCGAAAGATCTAGTAATAAGAAAGTGCATGCGATAGAAGAAATTAATGTTTTGAGTGGAAAGATAGATGAACTAATGAAATTATTTGCTACTAAAAGTGTTTCTTCTGATCCTAATGATATGCCTTTGTCTACCTTGATTGAGAATAATAATGAATCTATGGATGTGAATTTTGTTGGTAGGAATAGTTTTGGTAACAACGCGTATAGAGGAAACTTTAATCCTAGGCCGTATCCTAGTAATTCCTCTAATAATTATGGTAATTCCTACAACAATTCTTATGGATTTTTTAATAAGATGACCTCTGAATTTGAGACTAGTGTTAAGGAGTTTATGAATTCGCAAAAGAATTTCAATGCTTTGCTTGAAGAAAAATTGCTTAAAGTTGATGAATTGGCTAGGAACGTTGATAGAATTTCTCTTTATGTTGATTCCTTGAAACTTAGATCTATTCCACCTAAGCATGATATCAATGAGTCTCTCAAAGCCATGAGAATTTCCATTGATGAGTGCAAAGACAGAACCGCTAGGATGCGTGCTAAGAAAGATTCTTTTGTGAAAGCGTGTTCTTCTAGTTTCTATGAAAATAAAGATGAAGATCTAAAAGTTATTGATGTGTCGCCTATTAAATCTTTGTTTTGTAATATGAATCTTGATAATGATGGGACTGAATATGATCCACCTAGAAGGCGTTCCAAAAATTCGGAGTTTTTAGATCTTGATGCTAAAATTAGTAAAAGTGAGATTGAAGAAGTTAAAACTCTAGATATCAATGAATCCACTATCTTTGATTTCAAGGAATTTAATTATGATAATTGCTCTTTTATAGATTGTATTTCCTTGTTGCAATCCGTGCTAAATTCTCTACATGCTTATAGTCAAAATAAAGCCTTTACCAAACATATCGTTGATGCTTTGATGCAATCTTATGAAGAAAAACTTGAGTTGGAAGTTTCTATCCCTAGAAAACTTTATGACGAGTGGGAACCTACTATTAAAATTAAAATTAAAAATCATGAATGCTATGCTTTGTGTGATTTGGGTGCTAGTGTTTCCACGATTCCAAAAACTTTGTGTGATTTGCTAGGTTTCCGTGATTTTGATGATTGCTCTCTAAACTTACACCTTGCGGATTCCACCATTAAGAAACCTATGGGAAGAATTAATGATGTTCTTATTGTTGCAAATAGGAACTATGTGCCCGTAGATTTTATTGTTCTTGATATAGATTGCAATCCTTCATGTCCTATTATTCTTGGTAGACCTTTCCTTAGAACGATTGGTGCAATTATTGATATGAAGGAAGGGAATATTAGATTCCAGTTTCCGTTAAGGAAAGACATGGAACACTTCCCTAGAAATAAAATAAAATTACCATATGAATTTATTATGAGAGCCACTTATGGATTGCCTACCAAAGATGGCAATACCTAGATCTATCCTTGCTTTTATGCCTAGCTAGGGGCGTTAAACGATAGCGCTTGTTGGGAGGCAACCCAATTTTATTTTTAGTTTTTTTCTTTTTGCTTCTGTTTAGGAATAAATATTTGATTTAGGGAGATTTACATTTTCCCCCTAACTTTGTCCCGGCCTCATCTTTACCCCTAAATAAAAACAGTGCTCAACTTTACCCCTCTTCCATTAAGTGCGCTTATAGAAATACCCTCCCGTACATTTTCCTTCCAGTCAAAGGCCTTTGACCGTTAAGTGCGCGTGTAGAAAAATCTAACGGTCAAAGGCCTTTGACTGGACGGAAAATGTACAGAAGGGCATTTCTATAAGCGCACCTAACGGAAGAGGGGCAAAGTTGAGCACTGTTTTTATTTAGGGGTAAAGATGAGGTCGGGACAAAGTTAGGGGGAAAATGGAATTGGCCCTTTGATTTAGCCTCTGGTTGGATTTGTTTTTATGTTTTAATTAGTATTTGTGCCAAGTTTAACCTATAGGATCTTCTTGGATGATAGTTATTTGATCTTGCTGAAAATTCCAGAAACTTTCTGTTCACGAAAACAATTGTTAAAAATCACCAGAACGTTATAAAATATTGATTCCAATTGCTTCTGATCAATAAACAAATTTTCTAGGTCTTCCTATTTTGGCTGAATTTTTGGTGTTCCAAAAGTTTGCGTTAGTTACAGATTACTACAGACTATTCTGTTTTTGACAGATTCTGTTTTTCATGTGTTGTTTGCTTATTTTGATGAATCTATGGCTAGTAAAATAGTTTATAAACCATAGAGAAGTTGGAATACAGTAGGTTTAACACCAATATAAATAAAGAATGATTTCATTACAGTACCTTGAAGTGGTGTTTTGTTTTCTTTCGCTAACGGAGCTCACGAGATTCTCTGTCAAGTTTTGTGTTGTGAAGTTTTCAAGTTTTGGGTAAAAGATTTGATGGATTATGGAACAAGGAGTGGAAAGAGCCTAAGCTTGGGGATGACCAAGGCACCCCAAGATAATCTAAGGACACCTAAAAGCCAAAGCTTGGGGATGCCCCGGAAGGCATCCCCTCTTTCGTCTACTTCCATCAGTAACTTTACTTGGAGCTATATTTTTATTCACCACATGATATGTGTTTTGCTTGGAGCATCTTGAATTATTTGAGTCTTTGTTTTTAGTTTACCACAATCATCCTTGCTGTACACACCTTTTGAGAGAGTCACACATAAATTGGAACTTGTTAGAATACTCTATGTGGTTCACTTATATCTTTTGAGCTATATAGTTTTGCTCTAGTGCTTCACTTATATGCACGGTGGTGGATTTGTTTTATAGAAACTATTGATCTCTCATGCTTCACTTATATTATTTTGAGAGTCTTAAAATAGCATGGAAAATTGCTTTAATTATAATATCATGAGAAATTTGATGCTTGATAATTATTTTGAGATATAAAGGTGGTAATATCATAGTTGTGCTAGTTGAGTAATTGTGGAATTGAAAAATACTTGTGTTAGAGTTTGTGATTCCCGTAGCATGCACGTATGGTGAACCTTTATGTAACGAAGTCGGAGCATGAGGTATTTATTGATTGTCATCCTTTGTGTGGCGGTCGGGATCGCGCGATGGTTAACTCCTACCAACCCTTCCCCTAGGAGCATGCGTAGTAGTACTTTGCTTCGAGGGCTAAATTTTTTTTGCAATAAGTATATGAGTTATTTATGACTAATGTGAATCCATGGATTATACGCACACTCACCTTTCCACAATTTTCTAGCCTCTTCGGTACCGCGCATTGTGCTTTCTCACCTTGAGAGTTGGTGCAAACTTCGCCGGTGCATCCAAACCCCGTGATATGATACGCTCTATCACACATAAACCTCCTTATATCTTCCTCAAAACAGCCACCATACCTACCTATTATGGCATTTCCATAGCCATTCCGAGATATATTGCCATGCAACTTTCCACCGTTTCATTTATCATGACACGCTCCATCATTGTCATATTGCTTTGCATGATCATGTAGTTGACATTGTATTTGTGGCAAAGCCACCATTCATAATTCTTTCATACATGTCGCTCTTGATTCATTGCATATCCCGGTACACCGCCGGAGGCATTCCCATAGAGTCATATTTTGTTCTAAGTATTGAGTTGTAATTCATGAGTTGTAAGTAAATAGAAGTGTGATGATCATCATTATTAGAGCATTGTCCCAAGTGAGGAAAGGATGATGGAGACTATGATTCCCCCACAAGTCGGGATGAGACTCCGGACTAAATAAAAAAAAGAGGCCATAAAAAAGGGAAAAGGCCCAAATAAAAAAATGAGAGAAAAAGAGAGAAGGGACAATGTTACTATCCTTTTACCACACTTGTGCTTCAAAGTAGCACCGTGATCTTCATGATAGAGAGTCTCTCATTTTGTCGCTTTCATATACTAGTGGTAAATTTCATTATAGAACTTGGCTTGTATATTCCAATGATGGGCTTCCTCAAATGCCCGAGGTCTTCGTGAGCAAGCAAGTTGGATGCACACCCACTTAGTTTCTTTTGTTTGAGCTTTCATACACTTATAGCTCTAGTGCATCCGTTGCATGGCAATCCCTACTCCTTGCATTGACATCAATTGATGGGCATCTCCATAGCCTGTTGATTAGCCTCGTTGATGTGAGACTTTCTCCTTTTTTGTCTTCCCACATAACCCCTACCATTACACCTTATTCCACCATAGTGCTATATCCATGGCTTGCGCTCATGTATTGCGTAAGAGTTGAAAAGGCTGAAGCGCGTTAAAAAGTATGAACCAATTGCTTGGCTAAAACCGGGGTTGTACATGATATGAATATTTTGTGTGGGGAAGATGGAGCATAGCCAGACTATATGATTTTGTAGGGATAACTTGCTTTGGCTATGTTATTTTGATAAGACATAATTGCTTGGTTAGCATGCTTGAAGTATTATTGTTTTTATGTCAACATTAAACTTTTATCTTGAATCATATTAAATCTGAACATTCATGCCACAATAAGAAGAATTACATTGAAATTATGCTAAGTAGCATTCCACATCAAAAATTCTGTTTTTATCATTTACCTACTCGAGGACGAGCAGGAATTAAGCTTGGGGATGCTTGATACGTCTCCAACGTATCTATATTTTTTTATTGTTCCATGCTATATTATATTCTGTTTTGGACATTATCGGGCTTTATTATACAATTTTATATTATTTTTGGGACTAACCTATTAACCGGAGGCCCAGCCCAGAATTGCTGTTTTTTGCCTATTTCAGAGTTTCGCAGAAAAAGAATATCAAATGGAGTCCAAATGGAATGAAACCTTCGGGAACGTGATTTTCGGAACGAACGTGATCCAGAGGACTTGGACCCTACGTCAAGACATCAACCAGGAAGACACGAGGTAGGGGGGCGCGCCTACCCCCTGGGCGCGCCCTCCACCCTCGTGGGCCTCCACCGACGTACTTCTTCCTCCTATATATACCTACGTACCCCGAAACTACCAGATACGGAGCCAAAAACCTAATTCCACCGCCGCAACCTTCTGTACCCATGAGATCCCATCTTGGGGCCTTTTCCGGAGCTCCGCCGGAGGTGGCATCGATCACGGAGGGCTTCTACATCAACACCATAGCCCCTCCGATGATGTGCGAGTAGTTTACCTCAGACCTTCGGGTCCATAGTTATTAGCTAGATGGCTTCTTCTCTCTTTTTGGATCTCAATACAATGTTCTCCCCCTCTCTTGTGGAGATCTATTCGATGTAATCTTCTTTTGCAGTGTTTTTTTAGGGTTGGACAGTAGGAACACGTCCTACTGCATGTGTATATTAAGGACCCAAAAGGGTGACTATGTTACTTTGCAGTGTGTTTGTTGAGACCGATGAATTGTGGGTTTATGATCAAGTTTATCTATGAACAATATTTGAATCTTCTCTGAATTCTTTTATGTATGATTGGTTATCTTTGCAAGTCTCTTCGAATTATTAGTTTGGTTTGGCCTACTAGATTGATCTTTCTTGCAATGGGAGAAGTGCTTAGCTTTGTGTTCAATCTTGCGGTGTCCTTTCCCAGTGACAGTAGGGGCAGCAAGGCATGTATTGCATTGTTGCCATCGAGGATAACGAGATGGGGTTTATATCATATTGCATGAGTTTATCCCTCTACATCATGTCATCTTACTTAAAGCATTACTCTGTTCTTTTGAACTTAAAACTCTAGATGCATGCTGGATAGCGGTCGATGTGTGGAGTAATAGTAGTAGATGCAGGCAGGAGTCGGTCTACTTGTCTCGGACGTGATGCTTATATACATGATCATACCTAGATATTCTCATAACTATGCTCAATTCTGTCAATTGCTCAACAGTAATTTGTTTACCCACCGTAATACTTATGCTCTCGAGAGAAACCACTAGTGAAACCTATGGCCCCCGGGTCTATTTTCCATCATATTAATCTCCCGACAACAAGCTATTTCTGGCGCCGTTTATTTTGTAATCTTTACTTTTAATCTTTATCATAAAAATACCAAAAATATTATCTTATCATATCTATCAGATCTCACTCTCGTAAGTGACCGTGAAGGGATTGACAACCCCTTTATTGTGTTGGTTGCGAGGATTTATTTGTTTGTGTAGGTGCGAGGGACTTGTGCGTGGCCTCCTACTGGATTGATACCTTGGTTCTCAAAAACTGAGGGAAATACTTACGCTGCTTTACTGCATCACCCTTTCCTCTTCAAGGGAAAACCAACGCAGTGCTCAAGAGGTAGCATTAGGCCCAAAATGTCACAGATGTTTCTTTTTTGTAGTGATTTCGATCTACTTGACACGGACGTGATGCCTATATTCATGATCATTGCCTTAGATGTCTTCATAACTATGCGCTTTTCTATCAATTGCTCGGCAGTAATTTGTTCACCCACCGTAACACATGCTATCTTGAGAGAAGCCACTAGTGAAACCTATGGCCCCCGGGTCTCTTTCTTATTATATTGCATCTCTTTTATTTACATCGCATCTCGTTTATTATTTTGCCATCTTTACTTTCCAATCTATACAACAAAAATACCAAAAATATTTACTTTACTATCTTTATTAGATCTCACTTTGTGAGTGACCGTGAAGGGATTGACAACCCCTTTATCGCGTTGGTTGCAAGGTTCTTGATTGTTTGTGTAGGTACTAGGTGACTTGTGCGTTGTCTCCTACTGGATTGATACCTTGGTTCTCAAAACTGAGGGAAATACTTATGCTACTTTGCTGCATCACCCTTTCCTCTTCAAGGGAAAACCAACGCATGCTCAAGAGGTAGCAAGAAGGATTTCTGGCGCCGTTGCTGGGGAGATCTACGCAAATTCAAGAAATACCAAGTACCCATCATAAACTCTTCTCCCTCGCATTACATTATTTGCCATTCACCTCTCGTTTTCCTCTCCCCCACTTCTAAAACGATTTTCGAAAACCTTTGTCTTTTCTTCGCCCCTCTTCTGTTCGTCTCTTTTCGCTTGCTTCTTGTGTGCTTGTGTGTTGGATTGATTGTTTGTCATGATGGCTCAAGATAATACTAAATTGTGTGACTTTTCCAATACCAACAACAATGATTTATTAGCACTCCGATTGCTCCTACTACCGATGATGAATCTTGTGAAATTAATACCGCTTTGTTGAATCTTGATATGAAAGATCAATTTCCTGGCCTTCCTAGTGAAGATGTCGCTACCCATCTAAACAACTTTGTTGATTTGTGTGATATGCAAAAGAAGAAAGATGTTGATAATGATATTGTTAAATTGAAGCTATTTCTGTTTTCGCTTAGAGATCGTGTTAAAACTTGGTTCTCTTCTTTGCCTAAAAACAGTATTGATTCATGGAATAAGTGCAAAGATGCTTTTATCTCTAAGTATTTTCCTCCCGCTAAGATCATCTCTCTTAGGAATGATATTATGAATTTTAAGAAACTTGATCATGAACATTTTGCACAAGCTTGGGAGAGGATGAAATTAATGATACGTAATTGCCCTACACATGGTTTGAATTTGTGGATGATTATACAAAAAAATTATGCCGGATTGAAATTTGCTTCTAGAAATCTTTTAGATTCGGCCGCGGGAGGCACTTTTATGGAAATCACTTTAGGAGAAGCTATTAAATTCCTAGGCAATATTATGGTTAATTATTCTCAATGGCACACCGAAAGATTCACTAGTAAAAAGGTTCATGCGATTGAAGAGATTAATGTTTTGAGTGGAAAGATGGATGAACTTATGAAATTGTTTGCTAATAATAGTGTTTCTTCTAATCCTAATGATATGCCTTTGTCCACTTTGATTGAGAATAATAATGAATCTATGGATGTGAATTTTGTTGGTAGGAACAATTTTGGTAACAACGCGTTAGAGGAAACTTTAATTCTAAGCCGTTTCCTAATAATTCATCTAATAATTATGGTAATTCCTACAACAACTCTTATGGAAATTTTAATAAGATGCCCTCTGATTTTGAGATTAGTGTTAAAGAATTTATGAGTCTGCAAAAGAATTTCAATGCTTTGGTTGAAGAAAAATTGCTTAAGATTGATGAGTTGGCTAGGAACGTGGATAGAATTTCTCTTGATGTTGATTGTTTGAAACTTAGATCTATTCCACCTAAGCATGACATGAATGAGTCTCTCAAAGCCATGAGAATTTCCATTGATGAGTGCAAAGAAAGAACCGCTAGGATGCGTGCTAAAAAAGATTGCTTTGTGAAAGCGTGTTCTTCTAGTTTTCATGATAATAATGATGAAGATCTCAAAGTGATTGATGTGACTCCTATTAAATATTTGTTTTCCAATATGAATCTTGATAAAGATGGGACTGGAGATGAATCAACTTTAGTTAAAAGGCGTCCCAATGATTCGGAGTTTTTAGATCTTGATGCAAAAATTAATAAAAGTGGGATTGAAGAGGTCAAAACTTTACATAGCAATGAACCAACTATTTTGGATTTCAAGGAATTTAATTATGATAGTTGCTCTTTGATAGATTGTATTTTCTTGTTGCAATCCGTGTTAAATTCTCCTCAGGCTTATAATCAAAATAAAGCTTTTAGTAAACATATCATTGATGCTTTAATGCAATCCTATGAAGAAAAGCTTGAACTAGAAGTTTCTATCCCTAGAAAACTTTATGATGAATGGGAACCTACTATTAAAATTAATATTAAAGATTATGAATGCTATGCTTTGTGTGATTTGGGTGCTAGTGTTTCCACGATTCCAAAAACTTTGTGTGATGTGCTAGGTTTCCGTGAATTTGACGATTGTTCTTTAAATTTGCATCTTGCGGATTCCACCATTAAGAAACCTATGGGAAGGATTAATGATGTTCTTATTGTTGCAAATAGGAATTATGTGCCCATAGATTTCATTGTTCTTGATATAGATTGCAATCCTTCATGTCCTATTATTCTTGGTAGACCTTTCTTTAGAACGATTGGTGCAATTATTGACATGAATGAATGAAATATTAGATTCCAATTTCCCTTAAGGAAAGGCATGGAACACTTTCCTAGGAAGAAAATTAAATTTCCTTATGAATCTATTATTAGAGCCACATATGGATTGCATACCAAAATGTCAATACCTAGATCTATTCTTGCTTTTATGCCTAGCTAGGGGCGTTAAACGATAGCGCTTGTTGGGAGGCAACCCAATTTTATTTTTGTTCTTTGCTTTTTGTTCCTGTTTAGTAATAAATAATTCATCTAGCTTCTGTTTAGATGTGGTTTTATGTGTTAATTAGTGTTTTTGCCAAGTAGAACCAATAGGATCTTCTTGGGTGATAGTTGTTTGATCTTGCTGAAAAAGACAGAAACTTGGTGCTCACGAAAATAATTGTTAGAATTCACCACAACGTGATAAAATGCTAATTCTTTTTGAATAAGATCAATATAAAAATTATCCAGGTTGTCCTAGTTTTTCAGAATTTTTGGAGTTCCAGAAGTATTCGAACAAATCAGATTGCTACAGACCGTTCTGTTTTGACAGATTCTGTTTTTCGTGTGTTGTTTGCTTATTTTGATGAATCTATGAGTAGTATCGGAGCGTATGAACCATAGAGAAGTTGGAATACAGTAGGTTTAACACCAATATAAATAAAGAATGAGTTCATTACAGTACCTTAAAGTGGTGGTTTATTTTCTTATACTAACGGAGCTCAGGAGATTTTCTGTTGAAGTTTTGTGTTGTGAAGTTTTCAAGTTTTTGGGTAAAGATTTGATGAATTTTGGAATAAGGAGTGGAAAGAGCCTAAGCTTGGGGATGCCCAAGGCACCCCAAGGTAAAATTCAAGGACAACCAAAAGCCTAAGCTTGGGGATGCCCCGAAAGGCATCCCCTCTTTCGTCTTCGTCTATCGGTAACTTTACTTGAGGTTATATTTTTATTCACCACATGATATGTGTTTTGCTTGGAGCGTCTTGTATGATTTGAGTCTTTGCTTTTTAGTTTACCACAGTCATCCTTGCTGTACACACCTTTTAGGAGAGACACGCATGAATCGGAATTTATTAGAATACTGTATGTGCTTCACTTATATCTTTTGAGCTAGATAATTTTGCTCTAGTGCTTCACTTATATCTTTTTAGAGCATGGCGGTGGTTTTATTTTATAGAAATTATTGATCTCTCATGCTTCACTTATATTATTTTGAGAGTCTTTAGAACAGCATGGTAATTTTTTGTGGCTATAAAATTAGTCCTAATATGATGAGCATCCAAGATGGGTATAATAAAAACTTTCATATAAAGTGTGTTGAATACTATGAGAAGTTTGATTCCTTATGATTGTTTTGAGATATAAAGATGGTGATATTAGAGTCATACTAGTTGAGTAGTTGTGAATTTGAGAGATACTTGTCTTAAAGTTTGTGATTCTCATAGCATGCACGTATGGTGAACCGTTATGTGATGAAGTCGGATCATGATTTTTTTTATTGTCTTCCTTATGAGTGGCGGTCGGGGACGAGCGATGGTCTTTTCCTACCAATCTATCCCATAGGAGCATGCGCGTAGTACTTTGTTTCGATAAATAATAGATTTTTGCAATAAGTATGTGAGTTCTTTATGACTAATGTTGAGTCCATGGATTATACGCACTCTCACCCTTCCACCGTTGCTAGCCTCTCTAGTACTGCGCAACTTTCGCTGGTACCATAAACCCACCATTTACTTTCCTCAAAACAGCCACCATACCTACCTATTATGGCATTTCCATTGCCATTCCGAGATATATTGCCATGCAACTTTCCCCCGTTCCGTTTATTATGACACGCTTCATCATTGTCATATTGCTTTGCATGATCATGTAGTTGACATCGTCCCTACAAAAAAAATACACTTCCGCGCTGATATGTGTTTGTCACAGTAGGTCGCGTTTTTTTTCATGCATGTACATCCATGATGATTTTATGACAGAATCAAGATAGTCATACCTGTGTTGTCGTAGAAGTGTTCCATGACATTACCAAAATTATCATCACGGAAGTGTGCACTTCCATGACGATAAATCGCGCGTCATAGAAGTGCTTTCGTCAAGGGTGACCGACACGTGGCATCCACCGTAACGGAACGCCGTTAAGCTATCGGGTCGGGTTTTGGATCCGATAACCCGTTAACAGCCCCGACCAATGGGGATTTTCCATGTGTAAAATCATCATTGGCTGGAGGAAACACGTGTCGGCTCATCGTTGGGACAGATGTCATCCACTCATTGGACAGAAGGCGCCTATGATACGTCAACACGTGGCACGGCCCAACAGAGGCCCATTCCTGTGAAAAGGTCGGCCCATTTGACTTGGTCAAAAGGTGGCGGGCCGGCCCATGGAAAGCCTGTTAACGGCCTGTTCGCATATAGCCCATTTACAGCCCGCTAACCCAAGGCCCATTACGCCCTATCCGAATTAGGCCCAGTAGCGTCATTTGGGCCATCCAATATGATTACAGCCCATTTTCACTTCTGGCCCATGTATGGCCCATGACGTCTTTCGGCCCATATGAGGCCCTATGTAACTCTTGGCCTATTAACGGCCCGTGGTGAAACTGGCCCGTAATGAACAGTGTATCACTTTACACCCATTAACGGCCCGTGGTGAAACTGGCCCGTAATGAACAGTGTATCACTTTACACCCATTAACGGCCCGTGGTGAAACTGGCCCGTAATGAACAGTGTATCACTTTATACCCATTAACGGCCCGTTATTCCGTTGGGCCGTTTCCAGCCCATGTTATCTTTCGGCCTTCTCAGAGCTCATTTATTCTTGGGCTCATTTCTAGCATTCGTTTACTTATGGCCCGTTACTGTCATTTTCTGATTGTGGGCCAAATTTAGCCCGTGGTTACAGTCGGCCCGTTTATGGTCCGTTAATACGTTGGGCCGTTTTCATAGCGTCATCAAATACGGCCTATTAACGATGGCCCGTTATGGTCGGCCCATGAATGGACGATTCCAACTCTAGCCCGTTTTCGGCCATAATGCGGCCTGTTATTGGCCCATGTTTGGCCAATCGATCATACGGCCCGTATAAGGCCCATTGATGATACGGCCCGTAGAAGGCCCATTGTTTCTACGGCCCGTAGAAGGCCTACTGTTTCGACGACCCGTAGAAGGCCCACTGTTTCTACGGCCCGTAGGAGGCCCAGTGTCACTACAGTAAATATTAGCCCATGGTTATTGTGGCCTGGTTTTAAAAAATAGGTTATTGCAGCCACTAGCAAACCGCGGAAAAAGAACTGCACTGAGTACAAGCAAACAAATAAACAAGACAACAAGGAAATAAATAAGCAAGCAACTTATGCTAGGCTATCACAGCTATTACACATATTACATCCACTGGGCATCAAAGTTCGCCACCAGTGCAAATATAGGGAACAAAGCAGCATATAAACGCCGCAGCAAAACAAGTCCAGAACTGAAACCACTTCAGAAGAGTTCAAGAAACAATATCCTGGGTACCCATAATGCTGGCAAGATGCTTAGCAAGCTTATTAACTTTCTCTTGTTTGGCGCTTAAATCCTCCAGCGCTTGCTGTTGCACAAGAAAGTACGCATCTGAATTCTGCAGGGACTTCCTCAGTCCTTCGGCTTCTTGCCGCAGCACAGCTGACTGATGCCTTTCAGCTTGTAGCTGAGACAGAAGAAGCCGAAGTGATTCAGGCAGCGAGTTTGAAGAGCTTGTGCCAGCGGTACTGGCCAGTAACTCGAACACTACATCAACGCAGAACTGTGGGGTTTTCTCACTGTCTACAAGATTGTTTTTATCACCTTTCTTGGAGACCAATAGGGTTGTCTCACTATCTTGAACCTTATCTGCATTACTTTCTCTACCATTGCATAGTGGGGTGCTCTTCTCCAATATTTCGTTTGCATACTACAAGAGAAACAAGCAGACACATCACAGGTTTAGCTTGTAGTATACGAAACTCATTTTGGTAAACCGGTTCAGTAGTAAGGTGGACAGGATAACAGCATGAAACAAACATATATCTATGTACTATGGTCACTGTATTGTCCATATCATTCTAGTTTATGTTCCCTAATCAAGATAGAGACACAGTTCAACTCATATATTTTTAAGACACAGCAGCATAGACAGAATATAAGTGTGAGAAACTACACAACATTGGCAGCACTTGTAATGTGCATCACATGAGAACACAACTGTTTATACAACTTAAACTGAAATCAACATAGAGCAAGAAGTTAGAAAAGCAATCCAGTTAAAGAAATAGGTTTAAAACATACCTGTTGCCCCATTGGAGTTTCAATTGGATCCTTCAAATTCGAAAGTAGTTGGTATGAGTAAATACAGTGATGCAACAGCAAAGGAGTATGGACCATAGCTACGGAATCTGACCTGAGAACAGTTGCTCTTCTGCTTTAAACGTGGAGTTTGGGTTAGCTGTGGTGGTCTTCGTGCTTTGGGCACTGCAGTAGCTTTACAAACTGCTCGTGTGGGGGTACTCTATGGTGGACATGGTGCTTTGTCAACTATAAGTGGGTTACTATCCGCTGGGGTTGCGGTTAGATGGGTTGTAGCTGGTTCTCTACCCAACGGTGTAAGTATGCAATCTGGAAGAGTCTCGATTATGTGTGGTGGGGCTAGTTTGTGGGCCAGTACAACCATGGTTCTATCTGCATCGACGGGTAGCACTGTCTTTTGTGAAGAACGGGTTTTTTGCTCCCTTAGATACTGCCATCACCCCCTCCAATTCAAATGGCTGATAAACAAGAAAAGAAATTGAACGTACATACATTGTATGATAGACAGATGTGGTAATTCACATATATGTTGTCTAACCAAACAGGACAGCATGACACAATTTCACATATATGATGCCTAACTAAACAGGATAGCATGACATAGTTTCAGATATATGATGGATAACTTAACATGATATAATGGCATAATTCAACATATGATGAGTACCTAAACAAGATGACATGACAAAACTATATGATGTCTTTCTAAAATAGGTTGGGATGAAATAATTCACATACATGTTGTCTAAGTATACAGGATGGCATGATATAATTGACATAATTGATTCCATACTAAGCAGCTGGCACTCGCATGTATGATCTCTAAACTAAGCAGATAGAATTCAATATTGTGCATATGATGTCTAAACTAAGCAATGCAAGACACCATATGCATCATATGAGAAATATAAACATTGCAACTTAGAGCATACACCTCAGGTGGGATATAGGACTGGTCATCTGTCTCTGAATCCTCCTCTGAGGAGCTCCCTGTAACCATCGAGATATATGCTTCAACAGGTACCATTGCCTGCTCTGAAGACCTTGTTTTCACTCCAGATTTTTCCATAACCGACTCAAATGGCTGATACACATGAAGAGTAGTTCAATATACACAGATTGTCGACAAATGGAATACGTAATAAAAAAAAGATGGCATGAGATAATTCACATATATGATGCCTGGCTCCATGGCGATGCATAATTCACATATATGATAACTGGCTGAAAAACATGGCATTGCATAATTCACATATCTGGTATAGAAAGCAAACAGGAGGCATTCACACAAAGCATGTCTAATCTAAGTAGATGGCATGGCAATGCAAGACACCATATGCATGATATGAGCAATATAACCCAGCCAAGTTAGAGCATGCACCTCGGGGGGGGGGGGAATACGACTGGTCATCTCTCTCTGAATCCTCCTCTGAGGAGCTATCTATAACCAGCAAGAAATCTGCATCGACAGGTAGCACTGACTGCTCAGAGACCTTGTTTTCACTCCAGATTTTCCCATGACCGACTCAAATGGCTGATGCACAGGAAGAGTAGATGAATGTATAAACATTGTTGACAAATGGAATACATTATGGAAAAAAATATGGCACAATACAATTCACATATACGATGACTGGCTAAACAGGATGGCATTGCATGATTCGCGTATATGATGCCTGGCTAAAGAAGATGGCATTGCATAATTCCCATATACTCCCTCCGTTCCTAAATATTTGTCTTTTTAGAGATTTCAAATGGACTACCACATACGGATGTATATAGACATATTTTAGAGTGTAGATTCACTCATTTTGTTCCGTATGTAGTCACTTGTTGAAATCTCTAAAAAGACAAATATTTAGGAATGGTGGGAGTATGATATAGAAACCAAACATGTGGCATTCACACAAAGCAAATCTAAACTAAGCTAATGACATATAAGATGTATAATGTAAGCAATGCAAGGCGCCATATGCATGATATGACCAACATCAGCATGCCAGGTTAGAGCAAACACCTCAGGTGGTAAACAGGCGTGGTCGGCTCCTTCTGAATCTCCATCTGAACAGTTATCTTCCTTTGGAATACAATCTGGAAATGCAGGAGGGGGGGCCACTTCGCCCACCATGGAGCGGCGTCTGCATGACATTATATTCGCACGCAACGGTCTTCTCTTTTTCACTACATATTCAGTACGATTGTGTGCAATATCTGACATGCATAATAAAAAAATAGTTAGATTTTGTAAGGCCTAAGGGGTGCATGCAAAAATCAAGACTGATGGTAGCAAACGAGTGGATGGATCCAAAACTAATGATAGCAGGTAGATTATAGCTTCAGTTTAAAAAGATAGACAATGGATCATCTATTGTTTGTTGCCCACCCAACATGAACCACATAGAAGACCCCAGATGAACCAGATAGTAGACAGATACTATTCGTTGCTGGCTCGATATGAGACCCATGGGCAATTCAAAACTCAGGATTGAACGATAAAGTAGCAGGTAATAATAACCGATGTATAACGTAAGCAAACACGAAAGACTGCGACCTCTCTTCCGGAACTGTGTAGTCCTCAGGTTCATCTGCTCAGTCGATGATGGTAATGCAGTTGGCGTGGCTGCCGGCAATGGGGAAGATGATCTGAGGCGGCGAAAGGAAGTCTGCAGGGGGGATCTCTGCTGCAGTGAACGCTTCTGTCGATGGTGCACCTCAGGTGGGGTGGATGACGGCATGGCAGGAGCAGGACATAACACACAGAGTTTTCTTTGACGCCTATCTAAAAATGAAGTAAATCTGTAAGGGTTCCTTAGAATTGGAGGATTCTATAAATGTAGGGACAGGAAAAACACAGGAATAGGATAGGAATGCACGTGCAAAACAGAGCATTTGGAAACATAGGATTTCAGTCAACCTGGGTGTTTGGCTCACATGAATTGGAAGAACAGAGGAATGGAGAAACAAAGTGATGCGACGAGTGTACAACCACTTTGGCATAGCCTTGTGGACCTCGGCATCATTGGGTTGGACGTGGAGGATGGTGATGATGCTGGTGTGATTGTCGGAGGCGGGGAAGAAGATCCAATGCCTCTGGAAACGGCGCCGAGGGTACTGCTCCGCTGTGATGGACGGTTCCGTCGTTGGAGCAGCTCCGCTAAGGTGTACGGCGACGAGGCTGAAGCATGACAAGACAGACAACGTTAATCTGAAGTGGGACACTAATATCATGTGCAATAGATGATGTAAAATACATCACCAAAAAGTGCTAGATGTAAAACGCATCAGCCGCGCCACGGCCGCTCCGACAGATGCTGTAAGTACTGTTCACTCTGAACTTAACTGAAGAAAATGAACTTCATAGTCGAAACTCAATTTTACTGTCGAAACTAATTAAACTAGTAACAGAGCATTGCAATAGATGTTTAGGGCGTTCGAGCACTAGTAGCAGAGAAGCAGTGATCTAAATCAGGAGACGCTCGAGCAGGGAACGCACTAGCAGAGAGCAAGTCGTGCAGTAGCACCGCGAGCGAGTGCTAAAGCAGCAACTCCTGTAGCTGCCGGAGGTCGTGCAGCAGCAGCAGCAGCAGCAGCGCAAGCGAGAGCAAGAGCAGAGCAGCAGCACGAACGAAAGCAGGAGCAGTGCAGCAGCACAACCGACAGCAAGAACAGAGCCGTAGCGCGAGCGAGAGCCGGAGCAGCTGCAGCTAGTGCCGTTGTGGAAGTCGCCGCCGAGGAAGCAACGACATGGGGGAGAGACGCTATGGATGATGTGGCCGGCGACGGCGCCGTCGATGGAGACACGCCCTGTCTGCTCGGTATCGAGCACCGACAGCCCCGTGAGATCGAATAAAAGATAAAATGCAGCGGTGAGTGCAGAACCTCCTTGGTGGCGCCGAGTTGGCCTCGGCTTCATCGAAGGAATTGGAGAGGGTGTTGCGGTTCCGGTGGGGCAGGTTAAGAAGGCGCTGTGGGGATTGAGGTGGCGCGATAGACGAGGCGAACGTCGGGGCAGTTCCTTGGAGGTGGAGGACGGGGCGGCTGATCCGGCGGGACGACGAGATCGACAACGGATCCTCATTTGGTGCGGTGGATGAGGGATGGCAAGCTGTTGCGGTGGACGACGTAGTCGGGGAAGAGTCTCCGGCTGGGCGGCGGTCGGGAGGCCGACGAAGGAGCGTGGGGTTTCGCGGGTTTTGGCGGCCTCGGTGTACGAATGGGGGGGCGAAGGGGGAGGGGGAGCCAAGCTTAGGGACGCGCTTGTCCGAAATGTAGGGTAAGTTACCAGCGTACCCCCACCGGTTTTGACACCGCGACGTGGAGCATCATTTCTGGCTGAGGGGTAGAAGGGGGATTTCGCGTGTCTGGGCTGCGGGAGCGATTTCGGATGAGGAGGGAGTTCTCGCGCGCGTCCAAATTTCGGGATAACAAGGCGCGGCGCGGGTTGAAGGAGCGGGAGTTTCAAAGCAGGTGAGACAAAAGATACTCGAGCTTGAAAATTTTGGGATAACAAGGTGTGGATTCCTTGTTCGGCAGAACAAACTTAACGTGTAAAAAAACAATTCATACAAGACACAAGAGAGTCATGTCCCCTTTTACTATATTGCTATAGATGCCATTGAAAAAACTACAAGAAAAATGTAAAAAAATCAGGAGAACAAGATTACCCTGCACAGTACCAAATCGATTCGCACTTCCCTCAACAACAACAAAAAACAAATCAATTCCCACCAAAGAAAGAGTAATGTCCCTTTTTATATGATTACAGATGCCATGATCTCGAATTTCAATTTTTGAATCCACGTTATGTTGAATTTGAATATATCGTTAGGTGACCTTGCGGTTTATAATTGATGTAGTCGTACATTTTGATCTTCCATCATATATGAACATTTTACTCCACCATGTGAACATATATATTGTCGTCTACCATATGGACTAAATTTGAATCAATTTTCCTTATTTGAATACGATTGTTGTCAAGTTATACAATAATTTAAATATTATCTTGATAACAAAAAACATACATATAGCAGTAATCATATTTCACTATGAACTACATGTACCATACGCTCTCCAATTCAAATATTTGTATCCATTTTATGTTGAATTCAAATCATAGTACATTATTGGTCTAGGTAGCGAGATGTTTGGGATAATCTAAACCCTGTTTTCATACATATAATTTTTGGCTGAATTGGGACAAGTTTTGGTATAAGCCTCTTGCAAAACCGGAGATTCTCTCAACAAGCCTCGTGGTTCCGAGAGGAACGTGTCACCTTTGTGTGCGAAACGATATACGCTGCCTCCCCCCTGATTTTATTTACAGAGGCAACATAGAACTATATGAGTGTCCTGTTAAATTTTGGAATTATTTCGGGTTCATTTGGCCTTTTTATACATTAATTGAGTTTCTGGACTTTTAATGTGCATAATCTAAATATGAATTGCATGCACATGCTCCGGTGCACCAAAGTGGGTTGAAAAATCACATGTGTCCTTAGTTGAATTTCTAGGTCCCATGGAAGAAATGAGAATGAAATTCAAACATCTGGGCGTCATGACTCGGCCGAGAACATCGAGAAACTTTGATTTTAAATTCATGTAAATCCAAAACTCGCCTGGAAATCATGAAACTTGGCATGGTGTCATGGCATGGCACTAACATGTTGTGGTAAAAAATTGGGCCGATTTGGAAGCTCGTGGTTCTAAGAGGGAACGTGCCACCTTTGAGTGTGAAACGATATACGCTGCCCCCCCCCCTTGAGTTTCTTAACAAAGGCAACATAGAACTACATTAGTGCCCTATTAAATTTTGGAATTATTCCGGGTTCGTTTGTCGTTTTTATACATTAATTGAGTTTCTGGTCATTTAATGTGCATAAGTCAAATTTGAACTACAAGCACATGCTCTCGTGCACCAAAGTTGGTTGAAAAATCACATTTGTGTCCTCGGGTGAATTTCTAGGTCCCATGCAAGAAATGAGAATAAAATTAAAACATCTGGGCATCGTGGCTCGGCCGAGAACATTGAGAAACTTGGTTTTAAAATTCTTGTAAATCCAAAACACGTCTGAAAATCATGAAACTTGGCATGGATGTCATGTCATGGTACTACCATGTTGTGGTAAAAAAATTGGCCAAATAGGAACATATTTTGGTATAAGCTTCTTGCAAACCGAAGCTTCTCTCAAGAAGGCTCGTGGTTCTGAGAGGGAACATGCCACCTTTGAGTGCGAAACGATATACGTTGTCCCCCTTGAGTTTATTTACAAAGGCAACATAGAACTACATGAGTGCCCTGTTAAATTTTGGAATTATTCCGGCTACGTTTGGCCTTATTTACACATTAATTGAGTTTTTGGTCATTTAATGTGCATAATACAAATTTGAACTACAAGCACATGCTCCCGTGCACCAAAGTTGGTTGAAAAATCACATTTGTGTCCTCGGGTGAATTTCTACTCCCTCCTTCCATCTATATAGGTCCTAATGCGTTTTTCGAGGCTAACTTTGACCAAACGTTAGAGCAATAATATATGACATGCAACTTACACAAAGCATACCTTCAAATTTGTATGTCAAAGGAGCTTCCAATAATATATTTTTCATAGTATACATCTCATGTGCTATTAATCTTGTCAAATAGTCAAAGGTTGTCTTGAAAAACACATTAGGCCCTATATAGATGGAAGGAGGGAGTAGGTCCCATGCAAAAAATGAGAATAAAATTCAAACATCTGGGCATCGTGGCTCGGTCGAGAACATTGAGAAACTTGGTTTTAAAATCATGAAACTTGGCATGGTGTCATGTCATGGTAGTACCATGCCGTGGTAAAAAAAATTGGCCGAATAGGAACAAATTTTGGTATAAGCTTCTTGCAAATCGGAGCTTCTCTCAAGAAGGCTCGTGGTTCTGGGAGGGAACGTGTCACCTTTGTGTGCATAATTCAAATTTGAAATACAAGCACATGTTCCAGTGCACCAAAGTTGGTTGAAAATCACATGTGTATCCTCGGGTAAATTTCTAGGTTCCATGCAAGAAATGGGAATGAAATTCAAAATTCTGGGCGTCGTGGCTGGGTTGGAAACATTGAGAAACTTAGTTTTTTAATTCCTGTAAATCCAAAACACGCATGAAAATAATGAAACTTGGCTTGGTGCCATGACATGGCACCAACATGATGTGGTAAATTTGCAGTCCGATTTGCGAAGGCGCACACATTAACAATCAACAAAGTCATTTTGGAACAAGTGTTGTCACGTTACAATCGGAAACACAAGTATTATTGAAACCGTGGGCGTTCTACTTACTAGTACCATTTACGTGCCGCCACGCGTCCCCATTTTTTATTAGCTAGGAGGCGCCATGCAGGGTAGCTATTTGAGTACGAGAGGCGTGCGATCAGACCCCTGCGCGTGCTTATCGGGAGGAGAGCCCTTTGACCTCCATTTGTCGTCCACCTCTCTCCCAAGGTCTCCATTAATGGCGCCCAAGCCTCTGTTTAATGGCGTGGCTATGTCTCACTCGACTGAGATTTAAGAGAGAAAAAAGAAAATCTGAAAGCACAGATCTTGATGTAAGATCCGACGGACCTATATAGCATCTACTATGACTTATAGCAAGACTGATGAATATATAAGGACGATTAAAAAAAATTGATCAAAGAAGGGCTTGCCCCTTCCGATTTTCATTACTGAAAACCACCACAATTCACAAGAAGTTCAGCACAACTCCAGCCTAACACGAAGGACTAAAAGCTACCAGATTGAAATCACAACATCCCAAGAGGCCAACAAAGGCCAAACATCCGTGCTAGAACCCAACATTTCACAACCGACAACACAATCCACATCCTAAACCGATTATTACATCAAAATAAACCAGGAAACTGAAGGAAGCCCAACAGCAACTAGAAGAACAGCAACGCCAGGGTCACCACAGCAAGAGTTTTCTTCATTCCAGCCTCGCAACATTGATCTTCCACAGAAAGATAAAGACGATTAATTGTCTTACATAATTAGAAAGATAATTAAAAAAGCCACATGCGGCTACGCCCGAAATACACAAGGGCAAAAGAAGAAGGAAGACAAGGATCTGGCTCGCTGATCTCTACTTTCTTGATGCGTTGCTGCAGGCCGCGGGAACTAGTCTCTGCGGCGAGCGGCGATGAGCTCTTTTGTGTCCTCAAGACGCTGCTTGAGAACATCCACGGATTCCTCCACCAGCCTTTGGCGCTCGTTGCGGAGCATGTCATTCTCGTCCATAAGTTTCTTGACGATGACGCCGGTCCTCTTCAACAAGGCACTGGTCTCCTCCTGCTGGTCTGCACTTCGGACGATCTTCTCCCTCAGCAGGTCGCGCTCGGCCCGGAGCCTCTCATTTCCCTCCCTTAGTTGCCGGATGACGCCGGTAGCCTGTTCAAACGAGGCTTTCATGTCGTCCTGCAACCTCGCCCAGCCGGAGATCTGATCCATCTGGCTATGGACGATCGCATGCATGCGCCTGTAACAGTCGTCGCCTACCCGCGAGAAATTTTCCCAGGCCGCCGCGGCGCGGCAGGACATCTCTGCTGCATTCGTGGTGCGGCGGGACATCTCTGCTGCTTCCGCGGTGCGGCCGGACCAGTCTGCTGCATCGACGGCGCGGCGGGACCTCCGTGCTGCTTCAGCGGCGCGGCGGGACCTCCGTGCTGCTACTTCCGCGCGGCGGGACATGTCGGCTGCTCTCGCAGTGAGGCGGGACATCTCTCGTGCTTCCACTTCCATGCTCGCCTCTCCCTGGTGGCAATCTCTCGACCCAGAACTCACACTGGCCATGGCAGACGCAAGGGAAGGATGCTGAATGACTTGTTTGTTTTTGTGGATGAGCAGTTGAGGAGGAACGTGCAGTCATCTTGGCATACTAGTATTTATAACCGAGTACTAATACACTCCTAAGTGGGAAACCGTTTAGGTTGTGATCGGTGTGACTAGGAGAAGCTTTCGCTACACGCTCTCCCTCCCGCACGCGGTGGACATGCAGCAGTTCAGTCGGTGTCAGATGGCCAGAAGCGTACCGTAGTACTCCTCCAGTGCAGTAGTACTCCATCATTGTTCGACTTCCCGAAGAGGCGAAGAGCCAAGCGCAGCCCGGACGCTCGTGTGGCAGTTTCATGTGTAGAGTACTCTAGGATAGCGTGTACCGTGCCTGTAAGCTTAAAATCGTTGGGGTCGGCTCCATGCTATGTGGCCGTCTCGAAGTTTTTAAAATAAAATAAAATAGTCTTCTGGCCCTACCTGACACCCTGGTGATTGTAGTTTGCACGCTCATCTGGTCAAGATAGGAATATATATTTTAATTTGTTTTTTTTCAAAAAGGGGGGACTCCCCGGCCTCTGCATCAGAACGATGCATACAGCCACATATATTTTAATTTGTGGTGGGTGAATGTTAGAGGTTGCACCAAATATATTGTACACTGCGGGTGTTTCAGCCAAGTTTAGAGGCAAGCATGTGGGGCCAGTGCTATGATGTGTCGCGTCAACTCGTACAACGAGGAGAAGCTTGATTTTACTACACGCCTTCTGCCTCACCAATGCGCGCGGTTGCTCGCAAACGAGGACAGGCTTTTGCTTAGTAGTACTTCTACAATAAGCTATCCGTCCCGCTCGCGGTGGACGGACATGCAGCAGTGGATTCGACACTGTAGAAGCAGTAGTAGTAACATCATTGTTCGTCTTCTCGAAGAGGCGAAGAGCCAAGCGCAAACCGAATGTTGCAGTTGCGAACATTGGAGCACGCATATAGCCAGGCTCTTGCATGAGACAAAATTTCTATGTGAGCCCACTATTATACTAGTACGTACAACTACTTGCTAGTATAGCCCTGTAAACCAGAAAGGAGTATTTGCCCTTCTAGAGATTTCAACAAGTGACTAGACTACACCGAGACGGAGTACATATGGAGCAAAATGAGTGAATCTGCACCGTAAATAAATACGTACTAGTTCTATCGTTTTCCTCTCCGAGGTGCACAATATTGAGTATACTGACTAGTCTCTTTTTGACACGCATTTACGTTTTTTTACACAATACAGACGCAAGCGCTCATATACACGCGCATACACTCACCCCTATGAATGCACACACGCATGGCACTATCATCTTGAAATTTACGAAGTCACCATAGGCACCTCGTCGTCGACGGGTCCATAGGTGCTTGAATGCCAAGGAGGGAGAGGGTAGCGGTTCCTGAGACGTTGAACGGTCAATGATGCATCCTCAATTACATGTAGAGGGAATTAATTGGAGAAGCATAATAGAGCCAGCATGATGTGAATGCAACAGAGTTTGGACTCTCATATAATAAAGGCGCCCCACCACTCCAATCCATCTACTCCCAAGTCCCTACGCAACACTGCTCACTCCAAACCAAGACCAAGTGACCAGAAGCCACAAGCACCTATGGAGGCGATGGACGCGAGCGGCAGTCGGCTGTGCCAAATCATCCAAGGCACCGTCCTGCGGCCCCGCACCGCGCAGCGTTTCCTGATGGTGCTGGCGACCGCAGGCATCATAGCCCTCACCGACGCCGGCTTCGCCTCTCGCATGCACGACATGATGGTCAACTCCATCTGCAAGTTCACCGCCGTCAAGAAGCGCGTGGACGACCTTGCCGTACTGCTCCAGCCCGCGCGCCCAGGCTCCTCATTGCCTGCCACTCTCATCGGCCTCCATGGTGACGAACTCTTTCAAGCCCTGGTGGCCCTGCAGGTGCCGGAGGTCGCGATGAAGAATGTGCACCTCGAGGCCGCGCTCGCCGCGCAGCGCCTTGCCATGCAAGAAATCATCGACCTGCACATCCACGTCTACGAGGAAATCGTCTACATAGGCCACTACAAGGCAAGCGAGGACAGAAAGACGTTGGCCTTCTTCCAGCGGCTGGAATCTTTGGACGCCATTGTTCAGAAGCACGTCGACCTGGCCACGAAAGCCGCTGCTACTTAGGCGCCGTTCGGTGGGCCGGCGCCCTGAGTCGAGGAGGTGGACGTGGTCGATGGATGCATCTCTTCTTGCCTCCTGTAATCAGCACTGCATCGCCTCGTGGCCTTAATGTTTTATTAGTATAGTACTCCCTCTGTTCCCAAATATAAGTCTTTCTAAAGATTCCAGCAAGTGACTACTACATACGGAGCAAAATGAGTGAATCTACACTCTAAACTATGTCTACATACATCTGTATGTTGTATTCCATTTGAAATAGTATCTAAAAAGGCTTATATTTATGAACGGAGGGAGTATATGGCATTTTTATTCCAGTCGTAACATTTTCACTGTGAGGTGGGGCTGCAGTTGAGCAAACCCACCCTGCCCACCGGGCGTCGGCCGAGTTTAGAATTACTAGAAGAGAGAAACGAGGGAGGAGAGCTAGCTGTAGCACGGACGCTGTTGTCAGATGGGACTCGTGTTTATAGAATAGGAGTACTGAGCACTCGTGCCTCTTTTTTTTTAGGGAAAAATTAGTCGTATGTCTAGTACCACTAGTTGGGTGCGTGCGACCTATAGCTGTCATCACTTTAGGTCTCCTTTTCGAACCGCGGCTACGCTTCACAGTACATATTATTTCACGCATTTATCCTCCTATATGTACTCCTAGGCTATTTCCACGTGCTCCCATTCGCCGACATGTGGGACATAGAGCATCTGGGTCGTAGTGCATGCACGACTCGGAGCATATGCCGGGGTACTTTACATTTCAGACCTCACGAATTACATGCAAACCCCCCGCAGAAGAATAAATAAATGAATGAATTACTACATGAAACCGGATTATTTTCATGGAAACCGGAGCACGTTCATTAAATTTTGGACATAACACATTTATAAAAAATGACCGGACCGAAACCAGTCTAAGGGCCTCTTTGATTTTTCCCGCAAAAAAAGGGCCTCTTTGATTCGCAGGATACTGAAAACATAGGAATGGGGAAAGTATGATGGCGATGAACCAAGATGAGGAGAACTCTAACTCAGTTAGAGGTTAGAGTTAGATTCTAACCCTGAACTAACTCTAAACCAAAGAGGTGTATGGATGGCAGGGTTAGATTGACAATAAATGCTCTATCTCAATCATTTGACTACTTTGGACCCTATTTCCTGCCGGATTTGGAGGGTGCTTGGATACGTTTTAGTTCCATGACTAAAAGTAGTGGGACCAAAACTTGCTAGCCTCACCCATGCTTGGGTCCAAATACTAAAGAGACTGAAATCAAGTTAATGAGCATTTATTATCCTCCAAACCCTCCAATCCAGAACTCACCTGTGTTAAAGGAGAGGAGTTAAATGAGGAGAGAGAGGACTAATCCACATTTTAGTAGGGGTACCCCTGACTAAATTTTTTTTTAGCCCCTCTTTAGTCAGGGGTGCTTGGAACTTTAGCCTCTTAAAGAGACTATTTTTAGTCAGACTAAAATAAGTCCCTTGGATCCAAGCACCCTCTTGGTGTGGCCGGCTCTTCTGTGGCCTCCTCCCGCTCACAATTGACATAAACGAACCATCTATACAAATCAAGCATGCAAAACATGATAATTTTTACTTTGTCCATACAAATGAGATATCCCACTTAAACATACAAGTCGTCAATCAAGCTTCACGAAATAAAAAAACACTTCATGAAACAAAGAATGAGCTAACTCATCATGGAAGTCATTCACGATAGGGAGGGAGCCCGGAGCCCCTCACGCGCCGAGGGAGGAGCTCGCCATCGTTGCTCTAGAGGAAGGCTCTGTAGAGCCCAAGCCCCGGGAACCCCTCCGACGCCGGCCCTTGCGAGTTGAGGTCGACACCGGCATGGGTAGCAGGGCCGCTTGCCGCCGACTGGGAACTTAATCTTTGGGCCTCTAGAAATAATGCAAGCTTGTAACTAAAATACCTAGAAAGGTGAACTGAATCTTTGGGCCTCTAGAAATAATGCAAGCCTGAAACTGAAATACCTAGAAAGGTGAACTGAATCTTTGGGCCTCTAGAAATAATGCAAGCCTGAAAGTGAAATACCTAGAAAGGTGACCTGAATCTTTGGGCCTCTAGAAATAATGCAAGCCTGAAACTGAAATACCTAGAAAGGTGAACTGAATCTTTGGGCCTCTAGAAATAATGCAAGCCTGAAATTGAAATACCTAGAAAGGTGA
>NC_057811.1:154533615-154542970 GCF_018294505.1 Triticum aestivum
CCTCTAGAAATAATGCAAGCTTGTAACTAAAATACCTAGAAAGGTGAACTGAATCTTTGGGCCTCTAGAAATAATGCAAGCCTGAAACTGAAATACCTAGAAAGGTGAACTGAATCTTTGGGCCTCTAGAAATAATGCAAGCCTGAAATTGAAATACCTAGAAAGGTGAACTGAATCTTTGGGCCTCTAGAAATAATGCAAGCCTGAAATTGAAATACCTAGAAAGGTGACCTGAATCTTTGGGCCTCTAGAAAGATTTATTACCTCCTCAAGCAGCATCAAACAATTCCATGCGTGCACCACAAATCTATACCAAGTTTGATCAGGATCTACTTTTCCAAATCAGAATTGGCGCTAGAGCAAGCAAAGATCAATGATATGGCCGTGAGACAGAGAAGGAACGAACAAACTCACCCCTCTCGCGGCCTCCCTGGTAGATGCGCCGCCGCTGCGCACGACAGAGGGAGAAAAACGACTGGTGAAGGGGGAGCGGGGCGACCTTCGAAGGCCGGAGGGAGAGGGCGGCCGGAGTAGGGCGGCGGAGGCCGGAAGGAGAGGGCGGCCGGAGGAGAGAGAGGGCGAGCGGCCCTATGGGGAACAGAGAGGAGTCGTGCGAGAGGGAGGGGGAGCGATCTGGTGCGGGTAGGGGAGATTTTTTTAGTTTGCTTTTAGTGGGCCCGAGGATAACTAACCCAATTAGAACCTCTCCACCGGGCTAGTTTTTTTAGCTGGGTTAGAGCAAACTAGCTCAAACTAACCCCTCTTGTTTCGATAATTTGAGGCTATTTCAACCCAAACTAGCTCTAACTCAGGGATCCAAACAAAGAGGAGTGTTACTGTACATGCTACAGTGTGGACCATAGCACATTGTTTTTTATGGCCATATCACCACATTGTTTTCTACTGCTGGTTCACTGGGCTATCGTGGTTCGCACTACTGGTTCACTGGGCTGCCGTGGTTCGCATTCCTCCAACCTGAGTAGTACTGTAGTATAGTACTAGTATATACCGCATCATTCTTTGCTCCTTCTTACTACTCCAACATGTGGGAGAGCCAGCATCCGGGTCGACGTGTCATGCACCAGATAGAGCACGGAACGGAAGGGGGGCATCACCCCGGTCGGAGCGCCAGTAATTCATGACTATAGTGAGTGGTCATATCACAAGTCTTTCCAGCAGTAACGTGCCGTCAAATCGCACAGCCCCACTCGCTCACCCTCCTCGCCTCTCTGTCAAACCGCCTACCCGAAAACTGCCGCGCGTACTGCCCGGGAAAAGCCTCGCCCTCAACTTTTAACTACGCGAAAATAGTTCGAACTTGTTCGTTCTATATAAATACAGTACTTACTGTATGTTTATTCACCCGTGGGGTTGTTCAATGAATGGAGGGGCGGGGAGCACAAGTGAACAATACTTAGTACTACTAGTAGTAAGTAGGAGTCGTACAGTAGTCACCTTAAATAGAGAGTTTCTTTTCTTTAATGCCACGTACACAAATTGAAACGCTTGTTGTGGAGAGAAAAAAGATAATCACACCACTATATATGGACACAGGGGCCTGAGCGCTTGCTTTACTAGGGTTGCTCTCTTCATTCTCTCATCCTCTCCAGATATAAATAAGACAGCAGTAGCGACATTTTCTCTCTGCTCACCGCTGGTCACAGATCCGGTAGGATCCCTTCGGCCGGTGTGTGTAGAGGACTAAAAGGTGCATCGTTCACGCGGTCATCGCCGCCGAGGGAGGAAACCCACAGCTGCCGGAGGGGCCCGATCCTCTGCCCGTGTCGTTCTCTCCGACACAGCGCCGACACGGGAGGTCCTCCGACCCTTCTTCCTCCCTGCCGTATTGTCCGCAGATCCGACCTGCCGCCGCCGACATCCCGACGACCCTCAAGTATAAGTTCTTCGAAAGCGGCCTTGCTCTACTCCCCAGCTCCCCACATGTCTGCATGTGCATCTTTTTCTACTCCCATCAGCTCTTCCAAAGCCACCTAAATTTTTAGTATTATTAGAGGTAAAGCTACTTCATGCATTCGAATCTAGGGCTTTGTTCAAACAACGAAGAAAGGGGGGAAAGTTGTAGCATAAATCTAGGACTTGATTCAAAGAGGAAATAATATGGTGAAAGTAGTGGAGACCGGATACCCAACCGGTCTCTTGGTTGAAAAGGGAAATAATGGGAAAACGCAGTACAAACTGGATAAGGAACAGATCTATTATTGGTTGAAAAAAGGATAGAAAGTGGCGGCTGGTGGACAAGTCAACAGAGTATGTCCAGGATTAGATTTGCTGCCATCACATAGTAAAAGGTCTCCAGGATTAGATTTGCTACCCTCACATAGTAAAAGGTCTCAGGATTAGATTTGCTGCCCTCACATAGTAAAAGGTCTCAGGATTAGATTTGCTGCCCTCACATAGTAAAAGGTCTCCAGGATTAGATTTGCTGCCCTCACATAGTAAAAGGTCTTCAGGATTAGATTTGCTGCCCTCACATAGTAAAAGGTCTCCAGGATTAGATTTGCTGCCCTCACATAGTACAAGGTCTCCAGGATTAGGTTTGCTGCCCTCACATAGCATGAACAAACTCGGCATCACCACTTTATGCCTCCTTGTAGGTACATTGTGCTGATGCGTCCACTGTCGCATGTCCTTATACCAACCTTTTGTTGTTGTTAATGTAAGGGCGCATGTAAAATGAAGCGATCACACTGTTACCTTAGGGACATGTCTAACCAGTGTTATTGTTAATCTAATGCCTCCAGTGATAAGATGCAATTAAACTGTGTTACAAATGGCACTCCTGCTGTTTTCCCCAGTATGATAAGTAGGTTGCTCCTTTACGCTGCTGAGTGTCCTGGTGTCCCCGTGGTCCCATGCCCTTAAACCAACTCTTTAGCTGCTGTTGATTTACTGTGTCTGGTAAACAAGCAATGCCACCATTAAAGTAATCCCATATTTGAGGAATCTCATTGTTGATCGTAATGCTTCTGGTAACATGAAGCATTGCTAACGTTTTAAAATTTCTACTGTCCTTGCGTGATTGCCATGAACATAATTAAGATGCTTCTTTTCATTTTGTATATGTTTCGTATATTCTTATTGACCAGCAATTGTTTACTTTCTATCTTTTTGTGCAGATAGGGATATCCATTTCACCTTGTTGCTATTGTGACCTTTTGGTGAACTGCACAAAACACTTTTTTTGGAATGAGTGTCTTGTGCAGTTCAACTAAAATGTCACGTGGGCAACATCTCTCAATTTTGGTGGAACTGCACAAAATGGTGATTGGAGTTTCCAAAATCTCCGTCAAGTCCTGCTGGTAATCTCGTGCAACATTTTATTAGCCTTTGCAAGATGGAGCCGTCACTGTCACCACAATGGCAATTTATTTTAGTGGAACTGCACAAAAGGGTAAGAAAATTATAGTTGCACCTTACATGAGCCAGACAGCCAACCTTAATGTTCCTCAATTTTAGTGCAACTACTAAAGAAGAACCTGCCAGCTCACAAGAGCAAGTACTTCTTGCTAGCTGAATGATGCAATCTTTGCTTCATTTCAGGTGAACTGCAGAAAAAGGCGCATGAATTGAATCATGGAACTCCAGGCAGACCTCATCCAAGTAGAGCTGGAGGTTGAGTTCAAGGAGGCCGCTATTAAAGAGAAATCATGCTCTCCTGTCTCCTTGTTTGTGCTGTGCAAACAGGAATACTCAACTACAGATGTTGTGACGGTCAAGAGCATTCGCCAAGTTCTTCGATTGTATGACATGGCTAGCCAAGATGGATTTAATCCCGATATTCACTTTATCAAAAGGCTCTAATAGGTTGGTTCTGAATCTTGCAAGCTGGGAATCAGTGAGATGTGTAGGCATCTTTGTTGTACTTATTATTTGAATCTTATTTGTTGGTTCTGAATCTTGCAAGCTGGGAATCAATGAGATGTGTAGGCATCTTTGTTGTACTTATTATTTGGATCTTATTTGTTGGTTCTGAATCTTGCAAGCTGGGAATCAATGAGATGTGTAGGCATCTTTGTTGTACTTATTATTTGGATCTTATTTGTTGGTTCTGAATCTTGCAAGCTGGGAAACACGACATGATGATGCAGAGGACAACAACCATAACAAACAGTTCAAACTTGGTAGTATTATCTTTGTGAAAGTGCGACAAATGTGCTGATTGTGTGCGTCCTGAGAATAATAATTCTAATTGTTGTGCATGTTGATCCTGTGGCACTGATAGAACGAGTGAATGCATTGCTTGTTTTAAGTATAAATTTCTATTAAAGCTAATTAAATTTAAGTAAAGTGACCACTAACTCCTGTTATTATAGTACCAATACAGACCCGCTCATGAACCAACGTGTGGCCGAGGGTGCATCTTCTGTCGGGCGTGCAGCGGACGAGGGAGGGGTAGTAACTGTTGTCGCTTGTACACACTCAGCTTACTGTTGAATCCAGTTCCCCAAGAGCTGAAAAATGAACTGCTGCCGCCGCCTAGACACTTGTTCACTCAAAGAGACTCCAATGGCGATCCGAGGGGTGAGCCTGCTGGATATGGACTTCAGCAAGGAGTTCCCCTTTGAGTTCGCCGTACAGTCCTATGGCTACACCAAGTTGAATGTGATGTACACCAACGGTAGGACTCGGTGAAGGTCTGCCTCGCCTTAGTCCTATGGCTGCACCAGGTTCTGGAGCATTCGCCCGTTTCATCGGCAGCGCCGACTGCACCTTCGCTACGGTGGAGAGAAGGAAGAACGCGACGATTCGGCCATCTGGTGCAACAAGCTTGTCGACATCCAGAAGCAATACAAGATCATCAGCAACAGGCAGGAGAAGGACTCCGTGGTTGACCTCGCTGAGACCATCATCGACCCCTGATACGCCAACATGAAAGAAGACGACCTGAACACGTGGGAGGTACCTCTGAATCTAGCCTACATAACCTACGCGGCCAAGGACACATACGCATGCTACGACATGTACAGGCAGATCTTGGACATGAGGGCGTGTCTGCTTCCCGTAACCGACGAGTACACGAAAAGCCACAGCGTCATGATCAAGCGTGCCAGGAAGGTCTAGATGTTGTACTTTATCTGTTTATAAGCACCTTTATCATCTGAGTGTTTCATGCATTAGCCTATGTGTCGTAATTATCTGTTTTGTCCAAAATATTTCTTTTAAGAACCCATTAACCTGATTGCTGTTTTTAGTGGCTATTTGCTTATGATGTAAACTAGTTCACTTGTCCGTATAAAAACTAGTTCACTCGGCTGCCGTACTTTGAATCTCCTTCCTCCCAACATATTCCCCTCCTCAGGTGGACCCAGCAAGTCTCTGAATTTTCTCCCACTTTCTTTTTCGATGTAAACTGAGTTTTCTCCCAGTACTTTCCCCTAGAACCAACTCAACTGTCCCACGTCTAGCCTAAAAAATAATAATACCCCACGTACTATTAACTCATCAAATTAAAATGATATTTTATTTCGTAAGTTGAAAGTTCTTACAAAATAATAATAATAATTGTTTATATATAACTTGGCAAGTTAACTCCTAGTGATTGCGTACATAAGCTTGCAAAGATTTTACTGACGTGCAATCATGTGTTTATGTTTTTATAACATTTCTCCGTCTAGCCCAAACATGATATTTTCACCCAGCCCAGCAAGTCCGCGGATTTCGAGAAAAATGCAAATGGGATTTAAACGGGCTGCATAGATGCTACATCATTGTTTCACCCAGCCCACCAAATGGACTAAAAAAACAAATGGACTGGCTGACATGTGGGCCAGTAGGTCGAAGCCTAAGAAGGCGTTGGATTTACATCCAACGGCCGGCATTCTTCTTCAATCTCTCGTCTTCTTCCCCCAGCGCTGCCGGAACCGCCTGCTCCAGCCTTCGACGTCCAGCGGCGTTGTTTTGCGCTCCTCAGCGAAACGCTACCCTGCCGACGGCCAGGCCATCCCTCCACTCCGCACCTCATGTTATTCTCTGCCGAGTGTAGGCCCACCCCGCACCCGAACCAGTCAAGTTTCCCACTCCTCTCCGTCTACGACTCCACTGCCGTGTCTTCCCCATCTCCGGGTCGTTCCAGTCTGGGGCCTCGCCGTCGTCCACCGCCTCGGTGCGCTCGGCGCGGCGTGGTCAACATACGGGAGTCATCGGAAGAGGACCGTACGTGGAGAGCCTGACGGCTGGGACCCATGAGGTCCATGGTCGCACGCAAGGAAAGTTCCTCCTTATTACGCATTGTACGTGGGAAGGGCTTCTGTATTTCATGAAAAAACCGTTCCCCCCGCTGACAGGTCGCACGCAAGGAAGTGCCTCCTTATTACGCACCAAAAAATGAATACCCCCTGCTAGCTGGGACCCACCATGGTGGGTGGCTGACTTGTGGGCCTACTAAGTTGACGAGGACGGAGGGCTTTGTCAACTTAGTCAATATGAACGATTCTAGCTCCAGTGACCGTACGATGTCCATCCAATGGCCATAGTGCTTCTTCAACCTCTCGTCTTCTTGCTCCAGGCGCCCAAAGCAGCGCCGGTCGTGCCGCGTGCTCCTGCCTCTCGTGGCCGGCTGTGATGCCGCGGAGGCCTCACCGCCCCCTACTACTCCCACCGCTGGCCCAGGGTATCCCTCTACTCACCCACACCCCCTGTTATTCTACGGCGACGGCAGCCTCACGCCGCAGCCGAACCAGTGAACCCTCGTACTCCTCTCCGCGTGGGCATCCACTGCCGCGTCTTCCCCGGCTCCATGTCGTCCCCTTCCTAGGCCTCGCTGTCGTCCACCGCCTTGGTGCTCTCGGCGTGGCGTGGTCAATGTGGTCAACGACCGTCTTCCATCGGAAGAGTACTGTACGTGGAGAGGCTGACAGCTGGGTCCACGGCGACATCCCAGTTTTTTTGTGATTTGCCAAGTAAGTCGCTTTGTCAGGCCTGTTGGGTTGCAAATCTTTCAAGACGAGGAGAGCTTCATTCGGCTGGCCGAGAAAATGACCTATCAGTAATGAGAAATGGGCTGTACATTTTTAAAACACATCAAACCGGCAATTAGTTTCAAATATATTTTTTTCATTTCGAGATTTTAAATTACATTAATTTTTATGCATGGAGAATTTGTTGGATTTTATATTGATATACATTTATTTTTAAAATCAGTTTGAATGTGAGTCGAAATTTCGCGATTAAAAACAGTTCAGACCGCACCAAAATGTGCAAAATTTCGTATAATTTTTTAACCGTGGCCACAATATGGGCTGTAATGCTAACAAAAAGAATATGGGCTCCAAAAAAAACCTTAAGAATTAGCAAATGGGCTGTAAATTATTAGAAATAATGGCAGATGGGCTGTATGTTGTTTTCCACAGATTTGAGGCTTTCCTAAAAAAAGGTTGACGCACAAGCAGCGACTGTTGGATGTCCATCGAAAGGCCGTCGTGCTTCTTCAATCTCTGCTCTTCCTGCTCCAGCCGCTCAAACAAGCGCCGGCGGGACTGCCTGCTCCCTCCTCCCCGCGGCCGGCTGTGCTGCCGCACAGGCCTCACCGCCCCACCGTACTCCCATCGCTGGCCTAGCCATCCCTCTACTCACCCACACCTGTTGTTATTCTCCGGCGACGGCAGACGGACCAGTAAACCCTCGTACAGTCGTACTCCCCTCCGCGTGGGAAACAACTGCCGAGTCTTTCCTGCCTCCGTGTCGTTCCCTTCCTAGGCCTCCCCGTCGTCCACCGCCCTGGTGCTCTCGGCGCGGCTTGGTCAACGACCGACATGCATCTGAAGTGGACTGTACGTGGAGAGGCCGACAGCTGGGTCCACGGCCGCACGCAAGGAAATGCCTCCTTATTACGCACAAAATAATGATTCCTCCACCCGACCTCAGGGACCCACCGAAGGGGCCTCTGTATTTTGCGAAAAAAACATTACCGCCGCTGACAGCTCGGACCCACCAGCTATATCTTCGCACGCAAGGAAGTGCCTCCTTATTACGCACAAAAAATGAATACTCCCCCTGTTAGCTGGGACCCAGTATAGTGGCAGACTGACTTGTGGGCCTACTAAGTTGACGGGGACGGAGGGCTTTGTCAACTTAGTCAATATGCACGATTCTAGCTCCAGTGACCGTACGATGTCCATCCAACGGCCGTAGTGCTTCTTCAACCTCTGGTCTTCTTGCTCCAGCCGCCCAAACCAGCGCCGGTCGTGCCTTGTGGTCCTGCCTCCCGTGGCCGGCTGCGACGCGGCGGAGGCCTCACTGCCCCCTACTACTCTCACTGCTGGCCAGGCCATCCCTCTACTCACCCACACCCTCTGTTATTCTGCGGCGACGGCAACCTCACACCGCAGCAAACCAGTGAACCCTCGTACTCCTCTGCGCGTGGGCATCCACTGTCGCGTCTTCCCCGACTCCGCGTCGTCCCCTTCCCAGGCCTCGCCGTCGTCCACCGCCCTGGTGCTCTCGGTGCGGCGTGGTCAACGTGGTCAAGGAACGGCTTCCATCAGACGTGGACTGTACGTGGAGAGGCTGACAGCTGGGTCCACGGCCGCAGCAAGGAAGTGCCTCCTTATTACGTGCAAAATAATTATTCCTCCACCTGACAACGGGGACCCACCGGACGGGCCACCGTATTTCGCGAAAAAACATTTGCCCCTGACTGCTGGGACCCACCAGCTACATCTTCGCACGCAAGGAAGTGCGTCCGGGCAACAAAAAAAAGGTTCGCCCCCTGACTGCTGGGACCCACCAGCTACATCTTCGCAGGCAAGGAAGTGCCTGACAGTCGGGACCCACCTGGTCGAAGCGTACGTAGCGTTGTCATTCTGGTCCCGAACGTGTACGTACATATATACTAGTGGATGTAGAGGCGCGCACGTGTCGTAGTAGAGGCGCGTACGTGTCGTAGTAGAGGCGCACATGTAGCATGTACACGTACGTACAGTGGCCAGGGTGCAAGAAATAAAATACGGCCACGTATGTGTACATATGGGAGGGGTCTCGAACGCCTACTCGCGCATACGTACGGCCAGGGCTCGTGTACATGGCTGGGTCGGAATGGAGAAACAACGTCGTCGTCGTGTTCATGCGGAGGCAACGGAATGTGTCGTGTTCATGGGGAGGCAACGGAATGCGTCGTGTTCATGGGGAGGGGTGTGGCATACCGCAAAACGAGGAAACGGACCTCCTACGGTCGAAACGGGGGTCCTGTTGATCGGGAGGAGTGTGGCGTACCGCAAAACGGAGGAAACGGACCTCCTACGGTCGAAACGTGGGTCCTGTTGATTGGGAGGGGTGTGGCGTACCGCAAAACGGAGAAAACGGACCTCCTACGGTCTAAACGGGGGTCCTGTTGATC
>NC_057811.1:155800389-155818815 GCF_018294505.1 Triticum aestivum
CCTTCCTACCAAACTTACGGCAAGGTTTACATCAGGTCTGGTACACAGCATGGCATACATAATAGACCCTATGGCCGAGGCATAGGGGATGACACTCATCTCTTCTATATCTTCTGCCGTGGTCGGGCATTGAGCCGTGCTCAACTGCACACCTTGCAATACAGGCAAGAACCCCTTCTTGGACTGATCCATATTGAACTTCTTCAATATCTTGTCAAGGTATGTACTCTGTGAAAGACCAATGAGGCGTCTTGATCTATCTCTATAGATCTTGATGCCTAATATATAAGCAGCTTCTCCAAGGTCCTTCATTGAAAAACACTTATTCAAATAGGCCTTTATACTCTCCAAGAATTCTATATCATTTCCCATCAATAGTATGTCATCCACATATAATATGAGAAATGCTACAGAGCTCCCACTCACTTTCTTGTAAACACAGGCTTCTCCATAAGTCTGTGTAAACCCAAACGCTTTGATCATCTGATCAAAGCGAATGTTCCAACTCCGAGATGCTTGCACCAGCCCATAGATTGAGCGTTGGAGCTTGCATACTTTGTTAGCATTCTTAGGATCGACAAAACCTTCCGGCTGCATCATATACAACTCTTCCTTAAGGAAGCCGTTAAGGAATGCCGTTTTGACGTCCATCTGCCATATCTCATAATCATAGTATGCGACAATTGCTAACATGATTCGGACGGACTTCAGCTTTGCTACGGGTGGGAAAGTATCATCGTAGTCAACCCCTTGAACTTGTCGATAACCCTTAGCGACAAGTCGAGCTTTGTAGATGGTCACATTACCATCTGCGTCCGTCTTCTTCTTAAAGATCCATTTGTTTTCTATGGCTCGCCGCTCATCGGGCAAGTCTGTCAAAGTCCATACTTTGTTTTCATACATGGATTCTATCTCGGATTTCATGGCTTCTAGCCATTTGTCGGAATCCGGGCCCGCCATCGCTTCTTCATAGTTCGAAGGTTCACCGTTGTCTAACAACATGATTTCCAGGACAGGGTTGCCGTACCACTCTGGTGCGGAACGTGTCCTTGTGGACCTACGAAGTTCAGTAACTTGATCTGAAGCTTCATGATCATCATCATTAACTTCCTCCCCAGTCGGTGTAGGCACCACAGGAACATTTTCCCGCGCTGCGCTACTTTCCGGTTCGGAAGGGGTGACTATCACCTCATCAAGTTCCACTTTCCTCCCACTCAATTCTTTCGAGAGAAACTCCTTCTCTAGAAAGGACCCGTTCTTGGCAACGAAGATCTTGCCCTCAGATCTGAGGTAGAAGGTATACCCAATAGTTTCCTTAGGGTATCCTATGAATACGCATTTTTCCGACTTGGGTTCGAGCTTTTCAGGTTGAAGTTTCTTGACATAAGCATCGCATCCCCAAACTTTTAGAAACGACAGCTTGGGTTTCTTCCCAAACCATAATTCATACGGTGTCGTCTCAACGGATTTCGACGGAGCCCTATTTAAAGTGAATGCGGCAGTCTCTAAAGCATAGCCCCAAAATGAGAGCGGTAAATTGGTAAGAGACATCATCGATCGCACCATATCCAATAGAGTGCGATTACGACGTTCGGACACACCTTTTCTCTGAGGTGTTCCAGGCGGCGTGAGTTGTGAAACTATTCCACATTCCCTTAAGTGTGTACCGAATTCGTGACTTAAATATTCTCCACCACGATCTGATCATAAGAATTTTATTTTTCTGTCACGTTGATTCTCAAGTTCACTCTGAAATTCCTTGAACTTTTCAAAGGTTTCAGACTTGTGTTTCATTAGGTAGACATACCCATATCTACTTAAATCATCAGTGAGAGTGAGAACATAACGATATCCTCCGCGAGCCTCAACACTCATTGGACCACACACATCGGTATGTATGATTTCCAATAAGTTGGCTGCTCGCTCCATTGTTCCGGAGAACGGAGTCTTGGTCATCTTACCCATGAGTCATGGTTCGCACGTGTCAAATGATTCGTAATCAAGAGACTCCAAAAGTCCATCTGCATGGAGCTTCTTCATGCGCTTGACACCAATGTGACCAAGGCGGCAGTGCCACAAGTATGTGGGACTATCATTATCAACTTTACATCTTTTGGTATTCACACTATGAACATGTGTAACATCACGTTTGAGATTCATCAAAAATAAACCATTGACCAGCGGGGCATGACCATAAAACATATCTCTCAAATAAACAGAACAACCATTATTCTCGGATTTAAATGAGTAGCCATCTCGAATTAAACGAGATCCAGATACAATGTTCATGCTCAAAGCTGGCACTAAATAACAATTATTGAGGTTTAAAACTAATCCCGTAGGTAGATGCAGAGGTAGCGTGCCGACGGCGATCACATCGACCTTGGAACCATTCCCGACGCGCATCGTCACCTCGTCCTTTGCCAGTCTCCGTTTATTCCGTAGTTCCTGCTTTGAGTTACAAATATGAGCAACCGCACCGGTATCAAATACCCAGGAGCTACTACGAGTACTGGTAAGGTACACATCAATTACTTGTATATCACATATACCTTGGGTGTTGCCGGCCTTCTTCTTGTCCGCTAAATATTTGGGGTAGTTCCGCTTCCAGTGACCACTTCCCTTGCAATAAAAGCACTCAGTCTCGGGCTTGGGTCCATTCTTTGACTTCTTCCCGGTAACTGGCTTACCGGGCGCGGCAACTCCCTTGCCGTCCTTCTTGAAGTTCTTCTTACCCTTGCCCTTCTTGAACTTAGTGGTTTTATTCACCATCAACACTTGATGTTCTTTTCTGATCTCTACCTCAGCTGATTTCAGCATTGAATATACCTCAGGAATGGTCTTTTCCATCCCCTGCATATTGAAGTTCATCACAAAGCTCTTGTAGCTTGGTGGAAGCGACTGGAGGATTCTGTCAACGACCGCGTCATCCAGGAGATTAACTCCCAGCTGAGACAAGCGGTTGTGCAACCTAGACATTCTGAGTATGTGCTCACTAACAGAACTGTTCTCCTCCATTTTACAGCTGAAGAACTTGTCGGAGACATCATATCTCTCGACCCGGGCATGAGCTTGAAAAACCAGTTTCAGCTCCTCGAACATCTCATATGCTCCATGTTTCTCAAAACGCTTTTGGAGACCCGGTTCTAAGCTGTAAAGCATGCCGCACTGAACGAGGGAGTAATCATCAGCACGCTGCTGCCAAGCGTTCATAAAGTCTTGGTTCTCAAGGATTGGTGCTTCACCTAGCGGTGCTTCTAAGACATAATCTTTCTTGGCTGCTATGAGGATGATCCTCAGGTTCCGGACCCAGTCCGTATAGTTGCTGCCATCATCTTTCAGCTTGGTTTTCTCTAGGAACGCGTTGAAATTGAGGACAACGTTGGCCATTTGATCTACAATACATAGTGTAAAGATTTTAGACTAAGTTCATGATAATTAAGTTCATATAATCAAATTATTTAATGAACTCCCACTCAGATAGACATCCCTCTAGTCATCTAAGTGAAACATGATCCGAATTCAACTAGGCCGTGTCCGATCATCACGTGAGACGGACTAGTCAAGATCGGTGAACATCTCCATGTTGATCGTATCTTCTATATGACTCATGCTCGACCTTTCGGTCCTCCGTGTTTCGAGGCCATGTCTGTACATGCTAGGCTCGTCAAGTCAACCTAAGTGTATTGCGTGTGTTCCGAGGCCATGTCTGTACATGCTAGGCTCGTCAACACCCGTTGTATTCGAACGTTAGAATCTATCACACCCGATCATCACGTGGTGCTTCGAAACAACGAACCTTCGCAACGGTGCACAGTTAGGGTGAACACTTTCTTGAAATTATTATAAGGGATCATCTTACTTACTACCGTCGTTCTAAGCAAATAAGATGCAAAAAACATGATAAACATCACATGCAATCAAATAGTGACATGATATGGCCAATATCATCATGCTCCTTTGATCTCCATCTTCGGGGCACCATGATCATCTTCGTCACCGGCATGACACCATGATCTCCATCATCATGATCTCCATCATTGTGTCTTCATGAAGTCGTCACGCCAACGATTACTTCTACTTGTATGGCTAACGCGTTTAGCAACAAAGTAAAGTAAATTACATGGCGTTATTCAATGACACGCAGGTCATGAAAAATAATAAAGACAACTCCTATGGCTCCTGCCGGTTGTCATACTCATCGACATGCAAGTCTTGATTCCTATTACAAGAATATGATCAATCTCATACATCACATATATCATTCATCACATCTTCTGGCCATATCACATCACATAGCACTTGCTGCAAAACAAGTTAGACGTCCTCTAATTGTTGTTGCAAGTTTTTACGTGGTTTGTAGGTTTCTAGCAAGAACGTTTTCTTACCTACGTATGACCACAACGTGATTTGCCAATTTCTATTTACCCTTCATAAGGACCCTTTTCATCGAATCCATTCCGACTAAAGTAGGAGAGACAGACACCCGCTAGCCACCTTATGCAACTAGTGCATGTCAGTCGGTGGAACCTGTCTCACGTAAGCGTACGTGTAAGGTCGGTCCGGGCCGCTTCATCCTACAATGCCGCCGAAACAAGAAAAGACTAGTAGCGGCAAGAAGAATTGGCAAACTCAACGCCCACAACTGCTTTGTGTTCTACTCGTGCATAGTAACTATGCATAGGCCTGGCTCATGATGCCACTGCTGGGAATCGTAGCATAATTTAAAATTTCCCTCCGCTCACCAAGATGCATCTATGGAGTCTACTAGCAACGAGGGGAAAGGAGTGCATCTACATACCCTTGTAGATCGCGAGCGGAAGCGTTCCAATGAACGTGGATGACGGAGTCGTACTCGCCGTGATCCAAATCACCGATGACCGAGTGCCGAACGGACGGCACCTCTGCGTTCAACACACGTACGGTGCAGCGACGTCTCCTCCTTCTTGATCCAGCAAGGGGGAAGGAGAGGTTGATGGAGATCCAGCAGCACGACGGCGTGGTGGTGGATGTAGCGGGTCTCCTGCAGGGCTTCGCCGAGCTTCTGCGAGAGAGAGAGAGGTGTTGCAGGGGAGGAGGGAGGCGCCCAAGGCTGTTCTCTGCTGCCCTCCCTCCCCCCCTTTATATAGGCCCCCTGGGGGGGTGCCGGCCCCAAGAGATGGGATCTCAAGGGGGGGGCGGCGGCCACAAGGGGGGAAGGGGTTGCCTTGCCCCCCAAGGCAAGGGGGAACTCCCCCTAGGGTTCCCAACCCTAGGCGCATGGGGGGAGGCCCAAGGGGGGCGCCCCAGCCCACTATGGGCTGGTTCCCTTCCACTTTCAGCCCACGGGGCCCTCCGGGATAGGTGGCCCCACCCGGTGGACCCCCGGGACCCTTCCGGTGGTCCCGGTACAATACCGGTAACCCCCGAAACTTTCCCGGTGGCCGAAACTGGACTTCCTATATATAATTCTTCACCTCCGGACCATTCCGGAACCTCTCGTGACGTCCGGGATCTCATCCGGGACTCCGAACAACTTTCGGGTTTCCGCATACATATATCTCTACAACCCTAGCGTCACCGAACCTTAAGTGTGTAGACCCTACGGGTTCGGGAGACATGCAGACATGACCGAGACGCCTCTCCGGTCAATAACCAACAGCGGGATCTGGATACCCATATTGGCTCCCACATGTTCCACGATGATCTCATCGGATGAACCACGGTGTCGAGGATTCAATCAATCCCGCATACAATTCCCTTTGTCAATCGGTATGTTACTTGCCCGAGATTCGATCGTCGGTATCCCAATACCTTGTTCAATCTCGTTACCGGCAAGTCTCTTTACTCGTACCGTAATGCATGATCCCGTGACTAACGCCTTAGTCACATTGAGCTCATTATGATGATGCATTACCGAGTGGGCCCAGAGATACCTCTCCGTCACACGGAGTGACAAATCCAAGTCTCGATCCGTGCCAACCCAACAGACACTTTCGGAGATACCCGTAGTGCACCTTTATAGTCACCCAGTTACGTTGTGACGTTTGGCACACCCAAAGCACTCCTACGGTATCCGGGAGTTGCACGATCTCATGGTCTAAGGAAAAGATACTTGACATTGGAAAAGCTCTAGCAAACGAAACTACACGATCTTTTATGCTATGCTTAGGATTGGGTCTTGTCCATCACATCATTCTCCTAATGATGTGATCCCGTTATCAATGACATCCAATGTCCATAGTCAGGAAACCATGACTATCTGTTGATCAACGAGCTAGTCAACTAGAGGCTTACTAGGGACACGTTGTGGTCTATGTATTCACACATGTATTACGATTTCCGGACAATACAATTATAGCATGAATAATAGACAATTACCATGAACAAAGAAATATAATAATAACCATTTATTATTGCCTCTAGGGCATATTTCCAACAGCGCCCTGGTGGGTTGTGCTCCCCCAGGGACCCCCCTCTGGTGGTTCTTGGCTCCAGTATTTTTCTTTTATTGTATAAAATTTCTCCAAAATGTTTCGTTCCAATCCGAGAACTTTTATTTCTGCACAAAAAAACAACAGCATGGTAGTTCTGCTGAAAACAGCGTCATTCCGGGTTAGTTTCATTCAAATCATGCAAATTAGAGTCCAAAACAGGAGTAAAAGCGTTAGGAAAAGTAGATACGACGGAGACGTATCAGTGACGTGGCGAGGCGAGCGAGGAGGAGGAGCACGCGTGTAGGTCTCCTCTTCTCATGCTCATACAAGTGGTAGAAGAGCTCACCTTATAAAGAGGTGCAAGTCTCACTGAACTTTCGAGGTGGGACTAAACTTTAGTCCCACTCACACCACTCACAAGCTATGCATGAATGGGCCAAGAGAATTTCAGAATTTTAGTTGGGCTTTGGGCCAAAGGCCTACTAACAAATTCCAACATCCGGCATGTGACTCTCAGCATCTTTAGCAGACCCCTTAAAACGTAGACCTGTAAATTGAGTTTACAGTTCGCAGAATGCCTCGCATACGGACCGAAAGCAGTGGTGATAGAATAGAAACGTAAAATGAACCTGTAATTTTCATACATAGCATATTTTGTACAAAGTAGGTCAGAGGAGCGGCGGCCACCGTAAACCCTACTGCCAAAATTTGGCTCACCGGAGCCATCAGGGTGCAGCGGCGACGATTTGGCGGCGCCCCTTGGCTTCGCGGTGCCATGCCTCGAGGTTGGCGTCAAAGTCATGCGCCTTGGCGAGCTGCTGCTCGAGGAGGACGTCGCCGAGCTCGGCTAGAGATTGACGGCGCTACTCCGCCTCCTCCTCTTCCCATGCATTGCATGCGGCGATGGCCCGCTCGAAGATGTCTGCCTTCCTCGGGAGAGGAAATCCTCCAGCCCGATGACGCCACCGCCCGGCCGCGCCGGGTCCGCCTCAAGCTCCCTCTTCATCGTGCAGAGCGGCAGAAGCTTCTTCGGCTCCCTTTTCACCGGCATGAGGAGCGGCGTATGGGAGCTTGACCCCGTGACGGAGCTGTCCGCGCCGGCGGACAGACGCGCTTGCTTGCGGTCGTACCCCTCCGTCTCCCGGCGGAGGAGCTACGGCGGCGGCTCTAGGCCGCGGTTCGTGTACTTCCGGGCGGCTCGCTTCCTCCCGCCGTCGACTTTGACACATCGCTGCCGCTCGGGGTCGTAGCTACCGCCGGAGCGGCGGCCCGAGCTCCACATCCCGCGCCACATGGTGGAGTGTGGTGGCCGATTCGAGTCACCGACGGCGAGAAATCGAGAGGGGAGAGGGGGGATTGCGGCGGCGCGGGGATAGGGTTTCACCCTGTATACTCGCCGCAAACCCGTAGATATATCGTGTGTGTGTGGGGGGGGGGGCGGTTTGCGAGCCACCGTAAAATCATTTATGGGCTAGGCGACTATACGAACTCTGGTCTAGCCCAAAAACGGGCCAAACCCGTATAATCACCGAATTTTTATAATTTTTATAATCTGTGTCTTTTTAAGGAGTCTGCTAGAGATGCTCTTATACCCCAAATGACTAGCAGGAATTTGGAAACATTCAAAAAGATTGTAGCTTCGTATCCACTAGTGGTACAGTAAGAGGATCCTATGTTGTATAACAGCCTGCCGCCAAAGTCTTTAGCGGTAGGCAAGTTATCCATATCAGCGCGGTGCAGCCCTACCGTCAAACAGACTAATTGTAGCCTGTGCAACCCTACCGCCGAGGTGCCCGGCGGGAGGTGCGTACAAGCACTGTATTTGATACTTACAATTTTTTTACGATAGGACATGCAACCCTACCGCCATCGACCCCGGCCATAGGAAAAAGGCCGGATCTCGAAAAAATTCGAACCAGGGTCAAATCTGAATTAACTTCTAAATTTATCTGTGGATTGACGGATGCCGGTGCAAATTTTTGCAGTGAGAGAGACATGCCCTAGCACCATTATAGATGCAGCGGAAGCATGGGGCCGCCTGTCTTTCAACCGAACGAGTCAGCCATGATGGGCTTCATAGCAGCCATGTGCAACAGTCTGAGCATCCAGCAACTGATTTGAAATTGCAGACCAATCTATGGTTGGATGGTTAGAGGGACTGTGGTATCTCAAGCCCATCAGGGTTCAAGTCTAGTGCTCGCATTTATTTTTGGATTCCCGGCGATGCGCATTCAGTGAGAGGAGACGTTCCCGTCAACGACGAGATGCCTACGGTGACTTCGTAAATTTCAAGATGATATGTCGGCTCAGTCTTTCGGAGATGCTCATAGGAGTAGGGTGTGCGTACGTACGTTCATAGGGGTGAGTGTATGTGTGTATATGAACAATTGCGTCTGTACTGTATTAAAAAACTGATTTGTAATTATGCTGATCACCTCTTAATAGTACTGCCACACCTAAAATTAAAAATCCCCTCCATGCCATAATTTTTGTTTGTAGTTTTCTTTTAGCTGATTTTTGCTCCTTCCGTTTTATAATATAAAAACGTTTTTTATACTAGTGTAGTGTGAAAAATGTTTTTATATTTTGGGACAGAGCAAGTGGTTACACCGGATGGGGAAAAGCTGCTGTACATTTGGTTCTTAACTCTCGCTACACCAACAGATTACGCATCAAGTGATTTTGCTCTGCGGTACTATCTCCCCATGATCGAAGAGCGAGAGTTGCCGCAATCCGATGGATCCCAATCCAGCGTGGAGTTGTACACCGCCGACAGCGTCACGAACACCCCGTCCATGGACGGCCGCCCTCTGGGCTCCCTCGCCACGCACCTCACCGCCAGCGATGCCACGGTGACGGCGAGGTCCAGCGGGTAGTCGCCGCTCAGCCGCGGGTCCATGAACGCCCGCACCTTGCCGCGCGCGTCCTCGCCGTCGACGACCAGCCCCTCCGCGGACTCCCACAGCAGCGTCTCCCCCCTTTTGTCGCCGCCGTCGAATGTCGCCTCCTTCCCGGACAGCAGCTCGAGGAGGATGACGCCGAAGGCGAAAACGTCGAGCTTGGGCGTGATGAGGCCGTGCTCCAGGTACTCCGGGGCCAGGTACCCCTGGGTGCCCACGACGTGGCGGGTCAGCTGCGCGTCGCCACCGTCGGCGCCCATGGGGACCGACCGCGCTAGCGCGAAGCTTGACACCTTGGCGCGGAGGTCGTCGTCGAGGAGGACGTTGCTGCTCTTGAGGTTCTTGTGCATGCACGGCGGGTTGGTGTAGTGATGGAGGTAGTTGAGGCCGTCGGCAACGTCGAACGCCGCCTGCACGCGCTGCTTCCACACGAGGGTGGCGCCGCCGCCGTGGAGCCAGTCGCTGAGCGCGCCGTTCTCGGCGAACTCGAAGACGAGGTAGGTGTCGCCGTGGTGGACGCAGAAACCGGACAGGCGGACAAGGCTGGAGTGGTTCACGCGCTTCAGGATGCCGACCTCGCCGCTCACATCGCCGGCCACCCGCTTCACGCCTCCGCGTCGCCGTTGAACTCCGCGCGGTACACGGACGCGTTCTTGACCCGCCGGTCCTCCGAGAACCCCGCCGTCGCCTTCTCGAGGTCGGAATACTTGTACACGGTCAGAGACTCCACCGCCGCGCGCGCGTCGCTGGACACCAACGCCGATGAAGACGAGGAGGTCGTCATAGCCGACGATGTATGCTTGCCCGAGGCAAGAGCGTCGTAATCCGCCGACGAGGGCACGTCGAGAATCACCTTGCTCCCACGGCTCCTTTCCCCAACGCCTGGCCGGGGACGCCGCCGGCGGACACATAACAAGGTCAGTCCTATAAGGCCCGCCAGCGCAAGAACGCCGACACCAACACCGACGCCGACGGCAATCCACTTCCCGCTGCTAGATGCCGGCGGCTGCTGGGCCTGCGGTGGCGCTGGTGCGGGCGGCGGCGCCCGCGACACGAGCATGTCCGGCGTGGGCGCGCTCTTGAGCGGGATGAGCAGAGTGGTGAAGGGAAATATGATCTCGCTAGCGGTGAGGTTGTTGGCCTGGAGCACAGCCTGGGTGTCGACACGGAAGCGGTCGGCGATGGCCGAGACGCTGTCGCCCCACATGACGAGGTAGGTGAGCAGGTGCCTGACCCCGGCGGCGGCCTGTGCCGGCGAGGGGCACGCGCAGCGGATCGGCACGGTGAGGTTGTTCCCGGCGACGAGGTCGCGGCTGCCGTGCCTGGGGTTCTGCGCGAGGAGCGCCTGGCAGGTGGTGAGGCCCTGGTAGGTGTTGTTGGCGATGATGATGATGAAGTAGGTCTCGCCGCGGAACTGGATGGTGTGGCTGGAGTTGTGCTGGTAGTAGCCGCGCGGAGAGCAGCCGCAGGGGACAGGCGCGAGCACGAGGCAGGAGTCGGCGAGCGGGGAGACGGTGGGAACGCCGTTGGCGTCCGCGACAGCGGCCGGATCGGAGCCGAGGAGGTAGGAGATGGAGACGGCCGTGCCGTAGTACGGCGGGGAGGAGCGGAAGACGACGTAGGTGGCGCAGGGAGCGGCCGCAGCGGTGGCGTTGCAGGTGTAGCCGAGCACGGAGCTGCCGTTTCTGCCGTAGCAATTGGTATGCGCGTTGGCCTCGTACTGCTGCTGCCCTCGCGCGACGGCGAGGATGGCGAGGAGCGCGAGCGCCGCCGTGCGGAAGGCGAGCCCCCGCTTGCGCGGCGGAGCGGCCATTGCTTTGGGGGACGGATCCGGGTGGGGTTGTGGCACTGTGGCTGGCGTTCTTGGCCGGGTATGCGGCGGTACGATGGACGGACGGAATTATAGGTGGCTCTGCTTTCTTCTTTCCGCTGGGTGGTTGCTGCAGAGCATAGGCTACAGCTGGAGCTAGAAGATGGGTCAACGGCGTAAGTAGTCAATCTTTTCGCTCGTCTTCGAGTCTTCCATTTCGGAAAAAGGACGCCACGAGACCAGGTTTTCTGGCGATGTACCCACGGCCGCACCCAGGATCTGCTTCGCGATTTTCTCGCGATGCACAGAGCGTTGGTCGACGCGGCCGGGCAACTGCTGGAAGACATGCCGGATACCATCACGTGGATCACAGAAGCCCGGGACAATACTCCGCCAAATCGGCATATCTAACGCCAACTCCACCGGGCGACCCTATCCTGTCCGGCCCCGTCCGATTGGGGTAAAATGGACAAACGAGGCGGCCCAGCGCGCGACGGTCTGGACCCATTTTGTCCGTTTTGTGTCCGGACCGACCCATTTCGAGCGCAAACTTGCGTCGGGTTTGGGTCGCGGCGGACAACAAACGGACGCGCGCCTCGTCCGCGTCGGGACCGCGTGGCAGGCGGCCACCTAACCCCACCCGCCCACATCAATGCGCACGCGCGGGCGGCCTCGCCTGTCATCCGCCCAGGCGAGGGGTCACAGTCCTTCTTAAATGGGAACCGTGGACCGGTCGTCGTCCACACTGTCCCACGCTACCCCGCGGCCTCCTCGAAACCCGAAAGCCCCAGTCCCAAACCCTAGCCAAGAACTCGCCGGCCGGCCGCCCGCAGCCATGGGCCTTTGGAAGTACGGCCGCAAAGGCAAGCACGACCGCGAGGCTGGTTCCTCGTCGGGACGCCGCCGCGGCTCGGTGAAGAAGGAGGAGCCCGCGTCGCCATCGCCACCACCTCGGGCCCCCGCGCCGCCCGCGTTCTCCATCGCGCCCACGGCCGCCGGCGAGCGCGACCGGCACTACATCGAGGCGGCCGTCTGCCGCCGTTATTGGGAGACGAGGACGCCGCTGCCCTGGAGCGACGTCCACCTCCCCAATAACTGGCACCTGTCGGCCGACCGCGTGCCGATCCCGCCCGTCCCGCAGAGAGGCCGTGCGCGCCGCCAGGAGATCCAGCGCCGCCGCCGCCTCCTCCCGGACGACCTCTACTACGACGAGAGGTACGCCCCCGACTCGCCATTGTGGGACACTTGGCTCCGCGATGAGCACGACGTGCGGCGGGCGTCGTTCTTCGCCGGCACGTCGACGGGGCCGCGGCGGCCACGTGAGCCCCGAGCGGCTCCCCAGGCGCGCGGGCGTACGCTGGTGCGCGGCCTGACGCCCACGCCGTCGCCGTCGCCATCTCCATCGCCACCCCCAGCTCCTCGCATGACGGCGGAGGAGGAGGCCCGGCTCATGGCGCGTGTGCTGGAGGACTCCATGCACACGCACGACGAGCGCCAATGGGCGGACCTCGAGGAGACGATGGCCCTCTCCGCGGCCGGCGACGTCGCCATCCCCGAGCTGGAGATGGTGCCGAAGGAGGAGGTGGTGGAGGAGCCGCCGGTGGCCGCGTTCCACCCTGACCTGGTGGGCCAGGGCTGGCGCTGGTCGTGCTCCGCTGAGCAGATGGCGGCCGCCCTGGGGGCTGTGAACTGGTGCCCCACGCCGCCGCGGTCGCCGGAGCGGGAGGCCTCGCCTCGGGAGGTGGTGGTGCAGGCACCGGCCACCTTCCAGCCCGCCGCCCCCGTGCACCACGGACCGCCGTCCCACCTGTGGACGCCGCCGGACTACGTCGACCTCGTCAGCGACGACGACGACATCGGCGGCCAGTGAAGACGGCGACGGCGACGGCCACGACATCGACGGGCGTGGCAGGAGCGCGCGGGAGGCGATTTTTTATTTTGTTTTTATGTTAATTATTAAACCGGGCCGTTTAAGTGGACCTGAGAAACTGGGCCGTTTTGTGGCCGTAACCCCTATATATGTTTTATGTTTTGTAACTGCGTTTATTTACTTTTTTTGTCATTTCATTTAAGTTTTTATATTTTTTATTCACATCCACCCGGGAGAGGTTTTGGGGTGCGGCCGCGCGTTGGGCGCACCCACGACCCATCGGACAAACGCGGACATGGGCGAACCCATCGGCGCCCCAAAGGGACAAATTCCGGTCAAACCGGACGTCCGTTTGGGGTCGCGCAGTGGAATTGGCCTAAGAATCTTCAATAGACATGCAAAAACTGCTCGGCGCGCTAAAATTCATTTTTCGCGAAGACGCTCCAACAGATGCTGCAAAACAGTGCGCGTAAAAAAAACATTCAAGCACGCGCTAAAAAGCGTTATCGCACGCTGCAAATTTGAGGCACCGGACCGCGCGCGCTTCATAATTTGCACCGCGTGTTTTTTTGGCATTTGAAAAACCGACGTTGGCCTCGGCATGACATTGGCACGCTAAAAGTGCTACAGCTGTAAAACTATTTTAGTGCTCGATATTTTTACGCTCCTGTTGGAGATGCTCTAGTGCAGTTTCAAGGGAGGATGGCAACAAACTTCGACCAACGTATTTGGAAGGTGTGGGCGCCGGGGATGTTCGCCTGGCTTCTGTTCCAAAATAGGCTATGGTTCAACGACAGATTGTGAAGACGAGGATGGATGAACGAATACTTCTGTTAACTCCGCGTCAGGAACCTAGAATTAGCCTACTACCTCTTCTGGACCTGCCTGAAGGCACAAGCAGTGTGGGCAAAAATTGGGCAATGGCAGGGCTGCTTCTCCTTCAGTCCCAAGGATGAGTGGCATCACTTCAAGGCCACGGGAAATCGCGCAATGAATCTATGATGTAACTGAACCGAGGGGGAGGAAAGGAGTCAAGATGATGCTTTTGTTGGCTTGCTAGGAAATCTTGCAAGAACGCAACCAATGCACCTTCAGAAAGAAGCTTCCATGCACTAGAGACATAGTCAAGAGGATCATCGATTGCGTAGAACTATGGAGGCTAACTAGCGCAAAATGTATCAAGAGACCCTTCGGGGGTCCACCATGAGAGATAGAGCATGGATTTCTGTTGGGGATATAACCCCGAGGTGTGACCCGCCATGCCGGGGCCGGGTTACACCGTTGGCGGTTAATACAAAGAAGATTCAAGGAGGCCCAAGAAGAAGTATGAAGACGGCGACTCTCAGAGACAGGCCCAGTGGGGGCCCAAGACCCGAACTCATGCCGCCATATGTGGCTTGTCTGTTAAGGCAAAGCGATTTAGAAACCGTCACGTTGTGTGATCCGGCTCGGACTCTTGTAAGCCGTCGGGCTTCGACTTGTGTATATAAAAGCGAGACCCGGCGGCGGCTTAGGCCAGAAAAACGATCAATCGAGAACTAGGTCAAGCGTATTCACTCCCTTGTAATCGAAAGCCAAGCAATACAACTACATGCAGGACGTAGGCTTTTACCTCGTTGTGAGGGTGAGGGAGTCCTGGACTGAGGGGTCCTCGGGCGTCCGGCCTGTTATCCATGGGCCGGACTGATGGGCTGTGAAGACATGAAGACCGAAGACTGTACCCGTGTCCGTATTGGACTCTCCTTGGCGTGGAAGGCAAGCTTGGCGACCGATTATGAAGATTCCTTCTTATGTAACCGACTCTATGTAAACCCTAGATCCCCCCGGTGCCTATATAAACCGGAGGGGGTAGTCCGGAAAGGATAGATACACATTACCATAGTCATATAGGCTAGACTTCTAGGGTTTAGCCATTACGATCTCGTGGTAGATCAACTCTTGTAATACTCATATTCATCAAGATCAATCAAGTAGGAAGTAGGGTATTACCTCCGTAGAGAGGGCCTGAACCTGGGTAAACATCGTGTCCCCCGTCTCCTGTTACCATCGATCCTAGACGCACAGTTCGGGACCCCCTACCCGAGATCCGCCGGTTTTGACACCGACATTGGTGCTTTCATTGAGAGTTCCACTGTGCCGTCGACAAAAGGTTCGATGGCCCCTTCAATCATCGATAATGACACTGTCCAAGGAGGAACCTTCCTCCCCGGACAGATTTTTGTGTTTGGCGGCTTCGTACTGCGGGCCAACTCGCTTGGCCATCTGGAGCAGATCGATAGCTACGCCCCTGGCCATCAGGTCAGATTTGGAAGCTTGAACTACGTCGCGGATATCCGTGGAGACTTGATCTTCAATGGATTTGAGACTGCGGCGATCGCTCCCCCTCGCTCCGATGAACATGACTTTAATCTGTCATCGGACCAGATTCTGGAGACGGTCCCTGTAAGTGCTACGACCTTAGAACCGGAGCAGTTTGCACCATCCGAAGCCACAGAGTCCGCGGCGTTGGAACCGCACATAGACTCAACACCAGGCAATATCAGCGTCAACGGAATTCCGGACTCGTCTCCGGCTATAAGTTCCGAACCTCGCACGCCCCCGGACACCGAGTTGGATCGGTTATCAATCTTCGAGTTCAGCACCGCAGATATCTTCCAACACTCGCCCTTCGGCGATGTGCTAAATTCATTGAAAAATCTGTCCCTGATAGGGGACTCGTGGACGAACTATGTCCGGTTCGAGCTAGAGGCTGATAATGGGGAATTTCGCTTCCCACCCGCCACCCACTTCATAGCCACTGTCGAGGACTTAACCGACATGCCTGCTTATGGCTCCGAAGACATTGATGGTATAGACGACGATGCCGACAAGGAGCAAGGCCAAGACACGCCAGTCATCAGGCGTGGGACGGCCACCCCTTCATACGACGTGTACATGGTCGATACACTTAAAAAAGCTCGCGGCAATGACAAGGGAGATCCAGATGAGAATAAAACTCCTGAGACACAGTCTAAATTCCGGCGCCCCAAATGCCGCTCCAAGTCACGCCACAACAACGATGGCACCGGAGAAAATAGTGCTCCGGACGGCGCCGAAAGCAATGAAGATCCTGTTGGAGCAATATCCGAACAGGAGAAACAAGAAAATGGGCAAGCCAGCCCCGATGAACAGGCCCTGCCCAACGACAGTTCGGAGGACGACAAATACCTTCCGCTCTCCGAAGATGAGGTAAGCCTCGGCGACGAAGACTTCATCATACCCAAAGAGCCCCTCGAGCAGGAGCGCTTTAAGCGCAGGCTGATAGCTACTGCAAGGAGCCTGAAAAAGAAGCAGCAGCAGCTTCAAGCTGACCAAGACCTAGTCAACGACAGATGGACCGAAGTCCTGGTCGCCGAAGAATACGGCCTTAGTGGCCTAGCCAAAAGCCACCCAAAGCACAGATTGCTATACCAGTCCGATGACGGGGCATTGGGGCCCATACCATCGTCCCACAATGCGGCAGGACGCCGACAACTCTGTCCGGATAAAAAGGCAACTCAAGCCGAGTACCAGACCGCCCACCTCGCCGTAAAGGCAAGAACAACGCAGGCCACGATTACCCAGACGACCTGCAGTGGGACTTGGACAATAGAGCAAGACACGCAAGACCGATCTACGGATCGCGAGAGCATGCTTCGACACGCGACGATGGCTACCTATTCGGACGTGTCAAACCTCGCCACGCCCGAGCCGAAAACCGTAAAGGGACTCCTTCGGAGTTACGCCGCAGTGTGGCCCAACATAGAGGCGCCGCACACCCACTTTGCTTCACTGATGAAGTAATGGATCATGAATTCCCCGAAGGATTCAAACCCGTCAATATTGAATCATACGACGGGACAACCGACCCCGCGGTATGGATAGAAGATTTCATCCTCCACATCCATATGGCCCGTGGGGATGACCTCCACGCCATTAAATACCTCCCACTAAAACTAAAAGTGCCAGCTCGGTACTGGTTAAACAGCCTGCCTGAAAATTCCATAGGCAACTGGGAGGACTTGGAAGAGGCTTTCCTCGATAACTTCCGAGGAACATATGTCCGGCCACCGGATGCTGATGACCTAAGTCACATTGTCCAGCAGCCCAGAGAATCAGCCAGGGAGCTCTGGTCTCGGTTCTTAGTCAAAAAGAACCAAATCGTCGACTGTCCGGACGCGGAAGCCCTTGCGGCTTTCAGACACAGTGTCCGGGACGAATGGCTGGCATGCCACCTCGGCCAAGAAGGACCTAAATCCATGACAGGCCTCACTGCTCTGATGACCCGCTTTTGCGCGGGAGAAGAAAGTTGGCTCGCTCGTAGAAGCAATAGCGCCAGCAACCTGGGCACCTTCGAAATCCGAGACGGCAACGGAAAGCCACGACGAAGCAAAAACAACAGTCGCAATGACAATGAAAGATCATGCGACACAACGGTCAACGCCGGATTCAGCAACCCCAAGCCCGGTCAGCGGAAGAAGCCATTCAAGGCGAATCGAGACGAACCATCCAACCTGGACATGATATTGGACCAACCCTGCCAGATTCATGGCCACCCCGATAAACCAGCTAATCATACCAACAGAAACTGCCGGGTCTTTAAACAGGCCGGCAAGCTCAACGCCGAACACAGGGGGAGGCCGCCAGGCGACAGGGATGACAGAAAGGTTCACCAACGAAACACTGGGGGTCAGAAGCACAATATCTGAAACTGGCTCCGGATCCGTATACTCACCTAAGGGGCTATTTCCATCAAGGATTCCCCCCACCGAGGACTGGCGGCGCAGACGTGCGACAGGAGGTCCAAAATAAATTTTTATAGACCGCACTCTCTATTTCTCGAGCGTGTACAATGCCTGTTCCTCCGCCTCCAACCCTGAGCATGTCAAATAGCCGGGAGGATGCACTACAAAAAAAGACACATCCGTGACATTTTGGGCCGAACATTTTTTTTTCTGTCATACATATGACACTTCTATGACGATAATTGTGACAAAACCCGGTATCATCATAGAAGTGGTGGGCTCCTACTTCTATGACAAAAAATCATGACAGAAAATGGGCTTTTCGTCCTGGGCGGGCCGGAGACGCAGTTGCATGACATTCTTTGGGCCGTCCATGACGGAAAAAACCATGGTAGAAGCGAGGGCGAGGAAAATTTCGGGGAGTTCCCGGTTACGGTGGGAGGTCGGGGGCCGAGCGATGCGCGTTTCTCTCGTACACGTACGCGCGTGTGTGCGAGGCGTTGGCTCTAACTGAACCCGAGCGAGGCGTTGGGCTCTAACTGAACCCGAGCGATTGCACTGTAGTCTACGCGTTACTGAACCCGAGCGATCAATCGATGGCTATTAACTGAACCCGATCGAGCGATTCCTTCGCTACTGCTGCTAACTGAAGCCGACCGATGCTGCC
>NC_057811.1:155819178-155837223 GCF_018294505.1 Triticum aestivum
ACAGGACCCCCGTTTCGACCGTAGGAGGTCCGTTTCGTCTGTTTTGCGGTACGCCACACCCCTCCCGATCCACAGGACCCCCGTTTCGACCGTAGGAGGCCCGTTTCCTCCGTTTTGCGGTACGCCATACCCCTCCCGATCAACAGGACCCCGTTTCGAACGTAGGAGGTCCGTTTCCTCCGTTGTGCGGTACGCCAGTCGTTTCCATCGCCTGTTCCGTCCAAGCCCTCCCGATGAACACGACCACGCATTCCGTTCCGACCCAGCCGGTTGGCTCCCACGCGTTCCGTTGCCTCCCGATGAACACGACGCATTCCGTTGCCTCCCCATGAACACGACGATGACGCTGTTTCTCCGTTCCGACCCAGCCATGTCAACGAGCCCTCGCCGTACGTATGCGCGAGTAGGCGTTCGAGACCCCACCCGTATGTACACATACGTGGCCGTATTTTATTTCTTGCACCCTGGCCGCTGTACGTACGTGTACATGCTACGTGCGCGCCTCTACTACGACACGTGCGCGCCTCTACATCCACCAGTATATATGTACGTACACGTTCGCGACCAGAATGACAACGCTATGTACGCTTCGACCAGGTGGGTCCCGACTGTCAGGCATTTCCTTGCGTGCGAAGATGTAGCTGGTGGGTCCCAGCAGTCAGGGGGGCGAATCGTTTTGTTTTTTTGCCCGGACGCACTTCCTTGCGTGCGAAGGTGTAGCTGGTGGGTCCCAGCAATCAGGGGGGAAACGTTTTTTTTCGCGAAATACGGTGGCCCGTCCGGTGGGTCCCCGCTGTCAGGTGGAGGAATAATTATTTTGCGCGTAATAAGGAGGCACTTCCTTGCTGCGGCCGTGGACCCAGCTGTCAGCGTCTCCACGCACAGTACTCTTCCGATGGAAGTCGGTCATTGACCACATTGACCACGCCGCGCCGAGAGCACCACGGCGGTGGACGACGGCGAGGCCTAGGAAGGGGACGACACGGAGGCAGGGAAGACTCGGCAGTTGTTTCCCACACGGAGGGGAGTACGACTGTACGAGGGTTTACTGGTTCGTCCGCCGTCGCCGGAGAATAACAGCAGATGTGGGTGAGTAGAGGGATGGCTAGGCCAGCGATGGGAGTACGGTGGGGCGGTGAGGCCTGCGCGGCAGCACAGCCGGCCGCGGGGAGGAGGGAGCAGGCAGTCCCGCCGGCGCTTGTTTGAGCGGCTGGAGCAGGAAGAGCAGAGATTGAAGAAGCACGACGGCCGTTGGATGGACATCCAACAGTCAGTGCTTGTGCGTCAACCTTTTTTTAGGAAAGCCTCAAATCTGTGGAAAACATCATACAGCCCATCTGCCATTATTTCTAATAATTTACAACCCATATGCTAATTCTTAAGGTTTTTTTGGAGCCCATATTCTTTTTGTTAGCATTACAGCCCATATTGTGGCCACGGTTAAAAAATTATACGAAATTTTGCATATTTCGGTGCGGTCCGAACTGTTTTTAATCCCAAAATTTCGACTCACATTCAAACTGATTTTAAAAATAAATGTATATCAACATAAAATCCAACAAATTCTCCACACATAAAAATTAATGTAATTTAAAATCTTGAAATGAAAAAAAGATATTTGAAACTAATTGCCGGTTTGATGTGTTTTAAAAATGTACAGCCCATTTCTCATTACTGATGGGCCATTTTCTCGGCCAGCCGAATGAAAGCTCTCCTCGTCTTGAAAGATTTGCAGCCCAATAGGCCTCACAAAGCGACTTACTTGGCAAATCACAAAAAAACTGGGTTGTGGCCGTGGACCCAGCTGTCAGCCTCTCCACGTACAGTACTCTTCCGACGGAAGTCGTTCCTTGACCACGTTGACCACGCCGCACGGAGAGCACCACGGCGGTGGACGACGGCGAGGCCTAGGAAGGGGACGACGCGGAGCCGGGGAAGACGTGGCAGTGGAAGCCCGCGCGGAGAGGAGTACGAGGGTTCACTGGTTCGACTGCGGTGTGAGGCTGCCGTCGCCGCAGGGCCTGGCCAGCGGTGGGAATAGTACGAGGCGGTGAGGCCTCTGCGGCAGCACAGCCGGCCACGGGAAGCAGGAGCATGCGGCACGACCGGCGCTGCTTTGGGCGGCTGGAGCAAGAAGACCAGAGGTTGAAGAAGCACTACGGCCGTTGGATGGACATCGTACGGTCACTGGAGCTAGAATCGTTCATATTGACTAAGTTGACAAAGCCCTTCGTCCCTGTCAACTTAGTAGGCCCACAAGTCAGCCTCCCACCAAGGTGGGTCCCAGCTAGCCGGGGGAGTATTCATTTTTTTATGCGTAATAAGGAGGCATTTCCGGTGGGTCCGAGCTGACAGCGGGGGGAATGTTTTTTTCGCGAAATACGGTGGCCCGTCCGGTGGGTCCCAGCAGTCAGGGGTAAACGATTTTTTTCGCAAAATACTGGTGGCCCGTCCGGTGGCCCGTCCGGTGGGTCCCCGCTGTCAGGTGGAGGAATAATTATTTTGCGTGTAATAAGGAGGCACTTCCTTGTAGCCGCCGTGGACCCAGCTGTCAGCCTCTCCACGTACAGTACTCTTCCGATGGAAGTCGGTCGTTGACCACATTGACCACGCCGCGCCGAGAGCACCAGTGCGGTGGACGACGGCGAGGCCTAGGAAGGGGATGATGCGGAGCCGGGGAAGACGCAGTAGTGGAAGCCCGCACGGAGAGGAGTACGAGGGTTCGCTGGTTCAGCTGCGGTGTGAGGCTGCCGTCGCCGCAGAATAACAGGGGGTGTGGGTGAGTGGAGGGATGGCCTGGCCAGCGGTGGGAGTAGTATGGGGGCGGTGAGGCCACCGCGGCAGCACAGCCGGCCACGGGAGGCAGGAGCAGGCGGCACGACCGGCGCTGCTTTGGGCGGCTGGACCAAGAAGACCAGAGGTTGAAGAAGCACTACGGCCGTTGGATGGACATCGTACGGTCACTGAAGCTAGAATCGTTTATATTGACTAAGTTGACAAAGCCCTTGGTACGCTCCAACTTAGTAGGCCCACAGGTCAGCCTCCGAAACGGTGCGCCCCAGATGTCAGGGGGAGGAATCATTTTTTGGGCGGCCGAAGCTAAGAATATCCGAGATTGAAGAAGAAGCACGACATCCGTTGGATAGACATCCAACGGCCACTGCTGCTAGAACCGTGTGTTGACTATAATAAGTTGACAAAGCCTTGCATACGCGTCAACTTATTTTTTTAGGGGACGCGTCACTTAGTAGGCCCACAAGTGTGTGGCAGAGAACTTATAGCTCATTTGCGTTTTGTAAGAATGTACAACCCATTTTTGAATTCTAATGGAATTTACAACAGCCCATTTACAATTTGTTAAAAGTACAACCCATTTTCTAGCTAGGACAACGATTAATAATTTCAACCAACCGTTGAAGACATAATTCAATAAAATTTCCCACATTTTGATGGGATCCGAAATATTTTTATCCCGAAATTTCTAGTCAGATTAAATATAAATTTGTATTACGTAAAAATCCAACGAAACATTGCGCGCGCAACAATGAAAATTTAAGATTTTCAAAATCCATAAATAATATTTTATAAACTAATTTCGTGTTTGGTGCATTTTTATAGTTACTGCCCAGTTTTTATAATTACATCCCATTTATTATTTTTAAAGCCCATTTTCCTGTTAAGCCTAATGCATCCCTCCTAGGAAAGATTTGCAGCCCAGCGGGGCGGAGAATAACAAGTTGACCTTGCCTGGGTATTCCTCAAAAAGACGTATAGCTGGGCTAGCCATTTTCATCTTGAAAAAATTAGTATCTGGGCTGGATATCTGGCCTGGGCTAGACGGGCCATAGCCCGCCTAGTTAATACCCTGCTCTCCTCTGAACAACAACAAAATCATCGCCAAGAAAAACTCTGCAGTGCTCACGCCTCAAAAACACAAATACTGCTCGAGCTGCTTGGTCCCAGCTGTCGGCCGCACCTTGTGCAATTCTCTCGTTTATATTGACTACATAGGTTGACAATGGTGTGGGACCGTGATGTCAGGAAACCAAGAGAAAGCAAAAAAAAATATAATTGTACATAATAAGGAGGCACTTGCGTACGTACGGCTATGGCCCCAGTGGGTCCCTAGTGTTATCCAGTCAAAATAAAGTCATCTCCTGAATCCTCATGTTCGTTGACGATGTTAACAATGCTCGGCGCCACGGCGAGCGCAACAACTCGAAGGACAACGGAGAGGGCCTCGCGGGCCCTAGGATGGTCTGATACAGCGCCCACTGCTCATTCAGGAAGCCAGGATCATCGGACACCTATGAGCACCTTCGAGAAACTGAGACGGCATGAAACGGTAAGGCCGCGCTTGGGAGCTCTGGTTTATTTCAAACCTGTATTAACATACAAGTGTAATTTACTCGTCATCGGAAACAACGCGTAAAATACAGGCGTAATGAAACCGAGGGCCCGAGGTCTGTAAGTAAAACCGGCGGGTTACGCGTGTAATTTGAGAGAACAGTGTATATTTTACGAGCACTGCTATATGGACGACATTACCAGACGATACATGCACGACGTGTGTCATGCCATCCATGGGCAAGGCTGAAACATCAGCTAACGGCTGGATTAGCAATCGTCCGAGTGTCGTTCAACATTTTTATCGTGTGTGAAGTACTTCCGATATTTTACTAGTCGAAATTGACCAACCAAGCGCCTTCGCCTGAGACCATCTGCTTTAATTTACAAGCGTCAGTTTTACAAGCAGTTTTGGTTGGAAAACGACGATCCAATCACGGCCTAATATCATGAGTTGGTCAGAAGATCATATGGTTTCACGTCTAACCTACCCGACTTGTCGTATAGGCTATGAATGAAACATCAGACGATGAACTTCTTAAGTACGGAAACAACAGAAGAGGATGATCTTCTTAACAAGCAAATCACTGGCATTAGATCGACATGCAAAACAATACGAAGCATTATTCTCAGGAGGCACGGTGAACAGCTCGTGATGCCGCATGCCACAACATTCCAAGCTCAACTTTGCAATCAAACACAAGGCCTGGCATTACATAGACAATATTCAGAACAAACTCTTAACACAAGAATATCTCAGCAGAGTAACTATTTACTTCTAAACTGAACACAGGAATAGGAAAAAACACTCGACGCTGCTCACAGCAAGGGCGTCCCATTCAAAAATATCAAATGCATGTCTTCTGGCTAACATCAATGAGCAAATTTTGACAAGGTTTTCCAATTCCAATATATTAAACTAACGTCTTCTTGCTAACATCAATGATTAAACTTTGACAAGCTTTTCCCATTCAAAATATGTAATGCCTATGATCGTGGAGTCCTGTCGTAGCTTCTTGTACTTGTTTGGGCACTTTTTGCCCAGGGCACTCCACGTGTTGTTAAATTGCCAATGGTCTCTGCAGACTAGTCATGTCACGGGTGTCTAATAATACTCTGTAAAGCTTCTCGGTCATTCCTTCTGTAATGTAGCGCAAACAGTGACTGCTTCTTTCTGCAAAGTGGAACGACCAACTGGACCCAGTAATGCAGCAGTTTGCCTTGGACACATTGGCTCCTTTTGTGCAGTTCAACTAAAATCGAAGTCGGAATAAAACCGAGCTTTAATTTTGATATCCCTGTAAGCAACAATAGGTATAAGGGAAACAATTACTGAGAAATAACGGTTGATGACTTGTACTCCCAGAAGAAAAGCATCTACTGATCTACTTTATCTTAATGGGAAACAAAGCAGGAGAGTAGCAATTCTCCATCAGTGTGATTCATTCATATTGACTGAGACATTATCTTAACAATGCCTTGTTTCAACATGTATAAAGAACGACAAAGCAGAAAAGTACCATCCTAAAACAATGCAACTGATTCATTACAGAGACATTATCTTAACAATACCTTGGTTAAACATGTAGAAAGAACTACAAAGCAGGATAGTACCATTCCTAACAAGTGTTGCAGTTTTGAACTAAGATTCCGTAGTTAATTAATTCTGAGAGTGGCATTGCTTAATTTTACCAGCGGCATTAGATTAACGAAAAGCATAAACAGTTCCAGGGGAGAGTGGGCGCAACAACAGTATGTGCTTCCATCTACTTATAAAGGGGGTGATGCAGAGTTTGTTGTAACAAAGCAACAAGCATCATGTCTGGGTTGGTCCCATTTTTGTTCACTACTTAATGGGAAAAGACAGCAATACAATAGCTTCAATTCAACATTTATTTAAAACAGTACCAATAAAAGTAGCACAACATCTCAAAGCACACTGCACAATCATGTGGATGAAGGTCTGTACTGACCTTTCATGAGACCGACAAAGGTAAAATACGAATCTCGATCTCCTTTTGTGCAGTTCCACCAAAATTAAGCAAAGTCACCGGTGTGACATTCAAGTTGAACTGCACAAAACACTCTTAAAACATAAGTGTTTCGAGTAGCGAAGCAAAATGTCGCAATAGCAACAAGTTGAATCGATAGCCCTGTTTTAACAGAGGCAAAAAAGGAAACAATTACTTGCCGATAAAGGAGGATGAAACAAAGGGTGACAGAAAGAAGCATCTAACTTATCTTGGATGGAAAACAAAGTAGGACAGTAGCATTTCTAAAACGGTTGCATTGATTCATATTAACAGAGACATTCTCTTGAAACAACATTCATTAAAAAATGTAATTTACTTTTAACAGTGGCATTGCTTCAATTTTCCGGTAGCATTCTTAGATTAACAACAGCAAAATAGATGTATGGGACATGCCAGCACCATGTGCGTCCACACGTATAAATGGGTGATGCAGAGTATGTAGCCAAGCAGCATATATGCGCTGGTCCCATATTTGTTCTCTTTGAACCTTCTTCCTATGTGAGGGCAGCAAATCTAGTCCTGCACAAACTACCCGACCCCCCAGTTTCTTTCCCTTTTCAACAAAGAGATCGGTTCCTTACAGATGTGTGTACTGGGTTACCCCCTTTTTCCCTTTTCGACCTACAAAGTGGCTGGATAGCCAGCCTATACTACTTTCCGCCCCTCCTTTCCTCATTGAACCAAGTCCTAGATTCTTGGTCCACCCCACCGCACCCTTCTTTCATCTTTGAACCAAGACCTAGATTCGACTACAGATCAAAAAAGATCCACATGCAGCTAGAGCAACGACGGTTTCAAAGAAACTTATACCTTAGGGTCGTCGGGATGTGGCAAGGCGTGCGGCGGGAGGCCGGATCTGCCCACACTATGTACAACAACGAGGAAGAAGGGGTCGGTGGCCCTCCCGCACAGGCGCTGGGTGAAAGAGAACAGCGCAGCCGGCAGTGGATTGCCTCCCTCGCCGAAGGTGATAGAGTGAACGCTGCACCTCCTCCCCTTCCCGGTGCGACGGGATACGGATGCCTCCTTCACCAGCTGTGAGGGGGGAGAGAGAGACAAGAGGCCAACGCAGTCTTGTTTAGATCTGGTGAAGAGAGGGTGAGAGACTGTGAATATAGCAAACCCTAGCAAATGAACGCTGAGCCTCCAGCGTGTAACATATATGTAGTGCGGCGAGCGTGTGGAGAGTGCAAACCCTAGCGAACAAGCGCTGAGGCTCCCGCTTATATATATACTACTGTAGTACGGACTGAGCTCCGGTGCCTTCACTGCACCTGCTTTTGGCTGTATGACAGGTGAGCCAGCCACATTTTGGGCCCACCTGTCATAAATCCAAAGGCAGGTGCACTAAGTCAATGAAGTTGCGTCCATATAGTACTCTCGTGTATATGACTAATATATAGTGGAGTGGTTTTCTTATTCTCTCCATAACAATCGTTTTAAATTGTGTAAGTACGAAACGAAACTCTTTATTTAATGTAGAGTGAAGAAAACTAGTACTACCTCTGATGAACTAACGATCCACGCCCACGCGTCCTGGTCGCACTTCCTGTCCTTCACATGTGGTACACTACCCTCCCTTAAGTGAACAACCACACATGCGCCAAATTATCGGAAACGTGTGAGAGTGTGTACAAATAAAGAATTTTAATTTCAATTATCGGAAAGGTTTGAGAGTATTACAAAGTTTGACTTCAGCCAAATCTAATATGCGGAGTAAATAAAAATGGAGGGCTACTACGTCCATCCGGGTTTTTAGTCCACACCATTTTTTAAATCAAAGTTAATAGCTGGACAAATAAAATTACAGGGGAGCTGGAGACAAAGTTGTGAGAAGGCTTAGAAATCAATACAAAACTTATGCTCTTAGTACCAACGTCGATCCTTCTTCGAGGAAGCATTTGGTTCATAGCCAATTGTGTGATAAAATTGCACCAACGTGAAAGACGACTGCGTCTCCAACGCAACCAAGGTGAACTGACGAAGGATATCATCTTTGTGCGTAACAAGCAAAGAGCACTGATGGAAGACATGTTGTTTTTCATTGAAAATCGATCAGCTTCACCAGCCGACGCAACCATGAGGCGTAACCATGAGCATCGATAGGTCATCGTGGTGATGCATCATCCATTTCGCATCAAGTTTGGGTGAGGCACCTATGAAGTTCGACAAATCCTCACTGTGGTCTGTTTCTTCTCAGTAATCAAGCTCGAGGAAGGAAGAACCACGTGGCAGAGGACAGTGAGGCGGAACAACAATGGCCATCCAATTTTGCGCAGTTCCACTAAAATTGAGGAAGACATGCCCGGGTATGGAGACACGCATCGCTGTTTCCAAAAATATAAAAAAGGGTTAGCAACGACATCTCAATTGTCAATAAGAATTAATGAAAAGTACACCAACAAACAGAAGCATCATAATTATCTTGATGGGAACTAAACCAGGATACCCGAGAAAAAAAGCATTTCTTCATTTAACCAGTGATAGTACTACCACCATATGGACAATGACCGCACAACCACCATGTACTTTTTGTCGAAACAACATGTATACCTCCATCGAGGCATAAATCAGGACAACTTTTCGAGTGGCATTTCCTCTATAATAGTACTAGTAGGTGATGTTGGACCAGCCGACGAACCCTAGCTACTATGCATGGGGAGCTGGGGAGTAGTCGCATAGAAGAAAACCCGCACGCAGCGACCTGGGGAGCTGGACCAGTACAAGAAGTTATACCTCAGGTGGGCGAGATGTCGTTTAGGCGGGCGGGCGGGATCTGCCCACAGACGGCAGCGAACAAGGGCGCGGAGGATCTTTGTCCGCGCCAGCGCCGGCTCCGAGAGGACGGTGCGCATCGGCTTCCTCCGTCGCCAACGGCGACAACATCAACGCTGCACCTCCTCACCTCCCGCAGCGGACGGGATTCGGCCGGATCTGTGACCACCGGTGAGGAGAGAGATAGAGTGGACACTGTCATCTTGTTTTGATATGGAGAGGGTGAGAGAGCGAGACGCAAGAAACTCTATCAAACAAGAGGCTATAATGGAGTAAAAACATCTCTCCATAGCAGTGGTTTTAAATAGAATACGCACGTTCCCGGAAAACAGAAACGAAAACTGGCGGACAATTTTTCTAACGTACCAAGAAAGAAAACTCGATTAAAAACATGCCCCCGTTTCCAGGTCGCGAGAGTCGTCGCGCGCACACACACATAGACATAGACATGCATATCCGTGTTTACGTAAAATTCCATTTCCATCTCCATCTCCAATCATATTTGTCCAACTGGCACATTATTTACGTTGTTAATTATATACGCAGCAATATTAACATACAACATCTCTTGTTTGCGCACGTCCGGACCGCTGCCACGGCCGGTCCTGACCAACCCGAACCCTCTTCATCACCCGCGCGTGCTTCCCGCCCGAAACGGTCAGTGCCGCATTCATGCCCGGCCAGAGCGGACGCGACCTCTCACTGGCGCCGGCATTGAAGCGGCGCGTCGGCCGAGAGAGCATCGCCCGCGCCGCTTCCGGGTGCACGCGGCTGCTCCGCGTTCAAAGGTCGCAATAGCCGGCTACAACATGCATGTAAAAAGTTCTTGGGAGTCCGTGCTACAGCTAGCTGTCCTCCCCCAACTCGTCAATCTCTTCCAGTAGTGCTAGTACTCCATGGCGCGATCCATCGACAAGCAGGCGGGAAAGTTATCGTATACTCGGTTTGCGGTGAGTGGCATGCCGAGCGACCGTATGGGGTCGAGCCATGGAGGAGGGTGAGACACGAACACGACAGACATGATTTAAACGTTGGTTTTGCTCGATGGCGCGATCCAACGAAATGAAACGTTGGTTTCTCTCCGTTTCCATTTTTTCTCCGGAAAAACGGAAACTTTCCACTCCATTTTCATTCCTATTCCAAGGTTGCCCCGTTACAACATTCCATCAAATACAAAGGAAAACTAACACGCATGCTAATGCATCTCAATGATTCACAGATCATAGCCAATATTTACTTCACAACTAAAGAAAAAAGTTGTGAGAGCGTGTACGAAAAAAAACTACTGATGGGGTCACTATGACTTAAACCCTAAACCCTAAACATGATTTAATTTCTTGGCCTGGTAGAACCTGTCGAAGGAAAGACGGCTGGCACCCTCGGATCATACGATGCTTTTGTGCAGTTCCACTAAAATCGACCTGAGCATCCCTGATGGCAAAGATATTGAAGAAGTGTGATTAGAATAATAGTACTGGCACTAGTTCATGAGACATAAACTCATCACAAGTGGAAGCCGGTAGAAGTAGAGAAAGATAGACATGGAGATGGAGCTACGGCAGTGGAGCAAGCCGGCTCCAAAAGGAAGATGGACTACCTGGGACGTCGGGCTATAGCTAGAAGGGCGGTTGGGACGCGGCATCGACCGATACCGCGGTGACCCCCGATTGGGACGCACCGACTGTGGGTTTTCTCCCTCGCCGATTTCGACCGCGTCTACGCAGAACATTGTTCCCTTCCCCTAGCTGCGGGATCAGGCCCGTCGTTCTATGCTTGTGAAGAGAGCAACCTAAGCAAGCAGGCTTGTAGCTAAGGCTCCTGCTAGTGTATATATAGTGGTTTTCTTTTTCTCTCCATATCAACCATTTTATATTGCGTACGTGTCATTCAAGAGTGAAATGATGGTTGCTTCTTCCGACTAACTTACTGTGTGATTTGACTGCTCCTTAGTGGCCCCTACACGTACTCCCCCTACGTGTATGCAACAGTCACACGTACACATGGACGCAAAAACGCGCGCGACGCCCTAATGCATGCATGTCCGAGCACACGATGGAACACACACGGTCACGCTCAAGTGCTCAACCTACACGTGCATGCACACACATACTCAGTCAGGGTGAGCTAGTGACCGTATAAACACCAGAAAATATATATATTGAGCGCAATGAGCATATTATGAAGTCCACTGACCGTATTTTTACAAATATACAGTGACAGACAGTGTATTTATCTCGTTTGAAATTAAGACAATATTAACCGGAGAGGAGGCAGTATGGACTAGCATTACTTTGCTGTGTCCCGTCAACTTGCCGAACAAGGAGAAGGTTGCAGGATGGGAGAAGCTTGCGCGCGGTGGCTCGCAGGACAAGGAGAAACTTTTGACTAATGCAAGCTCTCCCTCGCTCAGGCGGTGGACGTGCAACAGTTAATTCGGTGTCAGATTGCCAGAAGCATACACTATACTACTAGTGCTATTATTGTTCGACTTCCCGAATAGGCGAACAGCCAAGCGCAAAGTAAACAGGTCAGCAAACCTTGCGGCGCATCTTCGTGCGAACCGTGCTTGCTGCACTTTGAATGTGGCCGAGAGCTGGCTTGATGAAACACCTCGCTTCCTACTTCTTTTTTTGCGGGGTACCTCGCTTCCTAGTGACCAGTGTCTTGGCTGATCGTCCTAAGAATGCTTATATATGAATAAAGCTCTCTCATTTACTCGCAAAAAAGATTAAGCCATATTAACCGGAAAGGAGGGAGTATGGACTAGCACTACTTTTTGGTGTGTCCCGTCAACTCGCAGAACGAGGAGAAGCTTGCAGGACAAGGTGAAGCTCGCTTACGCCTTTTGACTAATGCAACCTACCCTCGGTGGACATGCATCAGTCCATTCGGTGTCAGATTGTCAGAGGCATACACTGTAGTACCCAACATGCGGAGTACCATCATTGTTCGACTTCACGAAGAGGCGAAGAGCCAAGCGCAGTAGTACGAGTAGTACTACTACTAGAACCGCATGGTGGAGCGTCTGTACTCTTATTTTTTATCTCTGATAAAGTACACGTTTATTCCGGAGAAGGGCGGAAAACGGCAGCCCAACATGTAATGAATGATATCGATCAACCAACCATGCTCGAATATATCTTGGCCTCCGTGCGAGCCCGTCTGTGTGTTCTCGCTCCTCGTCTCTCTCAAGGAACGGCGGGTTGGCTCTTTGCCGTCAATTGAGATCGGTTTGCTCACACTCCTGTCCCACATGTCAGTGATATGCCAAGAGGAGGCGCGTTGACCGACTGGCCATACGCGTACTTGGTTTTGCACCTTCATACCACTCCTCCCTCCGTCACAGTTTACAGGGCGCGCTTCATTATGATGCATTTCTCTCAATGCATTTCCACCACCAGAGAGACTTTAGACGCGTTTGGTTTAATGCTCAATTAATTAGGGCGTGGTAACCGCAATCAAGTTCACAATTTTCTCTCCATGTACTGTACTACTACGGAGTGGAGTAAGTGCATGCATGTGTGTACCCAGGGTGGAAGCACTGCATGCATGTGTGTACGCATTATTCCCTCTAGTAATAGACGCCGTGCTATAACCACCAATGCTATTTTTCAGGCCGATCGCTAGTCGCCTTGGTCCCACAGATTTTTTTCTTTTTTCTGAAGCGCGCTGTATAAACAGTGACGGATGGAGTAGTATGAGCGGATTCAAAGAAGAGCGTATTGATGGTTGCTTCTTCAGAGCAACTTACAGTGGGAAAGGTGGGGCTTATGATTTGACTGCTCATTACTCACTATTAATGCGGCGCAACGACCGGGCTGAGTCTCCCATGCGGTTGTGCACTACCCCCTCGGTTCTTAAATATACTCCGGAGTATTTGTCTTTCTAGAGATTTCAACGAGTGACTACTCAAATATTTGTCTTTTTAGAGATTTCAAATGGACTGGCACATACGGATGTATATAGACATATTTTAGAGTGTAGATTCACTCATTTTGCTCCGTATGTAGTCATTTGTTGAAATCTTTAGAAAGACGAATAGAATATTTAGGAACGGAGGGAGTACACATACGAAGCAAAATGAGTGAATCTACACTCTAAAATATGCCCGTTTGAAATTTGTAAAAAGACAAATATTTAGGAACGAAGGAGTATAATTTTGTGCATGGCACATGGACCCGGATGATGAAGAGGCTTCTGGCAATGCTATCAAGCTTCCATCATTTGTTTACATAATTGACGTACTATACAAATAATTTTCCAGCGACATGAAATTGTACAATGGTGTGAGCTTTCAGCTTTTGTTTCGCGTGTCTTGCCATCGATGCTCTTTCGGAAACAATAAAAAACTAACTTCCTTGCTAATGCATGTCAATTAATAGCAGATCAGAGCTAATAATTACATCACAACTGAAGACAGAGTTGTGAGAAGGTGTTAAATTAAAATTGATCCATGCTTTCATTGGCAGCAACGTCCCCCCAGCTCTGTCTAAATCAACAAGGCATGTTGGGAAAAAAGTAGCTGTCTGGAGCATGCAACATTCCGATCATTTTGTGTAGTTCCACTAAAATAGAGCTGAGCGTCCCTGTTCCAAAGATATTAAGTGTGATTACGATAATAGAGGACTGTTGATGAAACAATAAACACACAAATAGAAGTCGGTCACCTTTGCAGTCTCTCTTAAGACTAACTAGTTGGAGAAGATTAGGCTCGGAGTTGGATGAGGAGGATAGAGCAAAACCAATCTCCCTTTGTGCAGTCGCACTGAAATGTAGAGACGTTGCCCGTGTGACATTTTAGTACAACTGCACAAAACACTCTTAAGAAAAAAGTGATTTGTGCAGTTCACCAAAAGGTCGCAATAGCAATGAGTAGAAGGGAAATAATTACTGGCCAATAACAGTTGATGACACATGCGACGACCAAAAAGAAGCATATTCCTTGTCCTAAGGGAAGATAACAACACGGTTGTGTTTGTCTAAAACGGTGTGAGGACGAGAATGCAATATGGAAAGTACGCCGGACGAGCTACGTTTTGGGCAAAGAACTATGGGAGATCCACAAGCAGCGACGTGGGAAGACGGGCAGTGGAGCATGGCCGGAGGGGATACGTGGAGTCGTTGGGATGTAACTAGGTGAGCGGCGGCGGGCGGAATCTGCGAGCAGGTGGCGTAGGCCCTGCCGCGCCGGAGCTTGGTCAGAGAGAACGGCGTGTACCGCAGATCGGGACGTGCTGCCTCGGCGCCGTCAAACGGAGAAACGATGCACTTCCTCCCTTTCCCCCGGCGGACGGGATGCAGCCGGATCAGTGACCAACAGTGAGAGAGAGAGAGGCCACCGCACTCCCTTTCCCCCGGCGGACGGGATGCGGCCGGATCAGTGACCAACGGTGAGAGAGAGAGAGGCCACCGCACTCCCTTTCCCCCGGCGGACGGGATGCGACCGGATCAGTGACCAACCAGGTGTGAGATACTCTGAAGAGCGACAAACCAGGCAGGCAGGCTCCATTGTATATAGTGAGCGGACTACCTTTTTCTCCATAAAAATCATTTTATATTCTGTGTACGTGCCATTGAGCGCTATAACTTTATTTAAAAATAACGCGGCAACGCGTCAAGTCGAACTTTGTTTCGTGCACGCGTGGTACACGACCTCCCTAGGTAAACAACCGCTACAGGCGTTCAAATTAGCACGTGGGTTGCCATTTCGTATAGAAATGAGCTCCACCGTGTACCCGCGCGGGTGTGGCTGGGCATGAAGCATGAGTACGTGCACGATGCACCTATTCTCTTCTTGTATACGTACACCACCTACGTGGGGTTGTGTGAGAGAGATACAAACCTAGAGAGATATAGTGTGTGGGTTCTTGAGAGTTTGGGGGGGGGTCAATCAAAAAATGTAACATATGCAATGTGTGTGAAATAGAGTCCTGGATATAACATATATATAGAGGGGGCGATCCACGAGAACAGAGTGGAGGTATCATCGGCTTGAGGTGTCCATAGAATCGAAGAGAGGGATGATGTGTGTGTGTGCGCGCGCGCGATCGATAAAGAGTGCCATCGAATTTGTGTGTGCCCACGTCAAAGATATAGAGTGGCTGGCCTACTGGAACGTGAGATGGGACATGTGCAGTTTGTCTCTGTGGCATGGATACCTACTTGCAGCGCTCGACTATTGGTGTGTGGTGGGGGAAGAGGGAGGCCCAATTAACTATAGAGGTACAATGGCTGGTATATGTGTGGAGGAGGAGAGAGGCCTACCTCATGTATTAAGGAGATCGATCTACCTCATGTATTAAGGGAGATCGATCGGCATCCATGCATATGTGCAGGAGAGGAATAAGGTTGGGAGGGAGACAGAGCTAGAGTGTTGGAGGGGGTGGTAGTGGAGTTGCTTCTAACAAATGGTGGGATAGGCTTGCTAGACAAACGGAGGGCACGCCCGCAATATCAATAAGAGAGGAGATGGATGCTTGTTGTCTGTGCACGTGCGTGTGAGAGACGGGTCAGGAGGCATGCACGAATGATGAGGGGGGACGATGTGGCTGTGGTAAGCAGACGTAACTACATAGGAAGATCAATCGCCCTTTGTTAGAAAAAGGAGAGACATAACTTGTGAGGTACGTCGATCGATGGGGGGGTAGTTAAAGTCGATCTAGGTATATGTTGGGAGATCGATCGGTATACATGCATGTGTGTGTTAGAAGCAAATGAGGCACGAGGAGAAGGATAGAGAGAGAGAGGGATGCATGTAGGAGGTGGTACGAGAGGCATACTATATCGAGGGGGAGGAGTGTGCGAGTATGAGAACGATGAAAAGAGTGGTGGGAGTGAGGCATGGACGGTGACAAGAGAAGAGGGGAAGCTTGTGTTTGTGCTAGGCACACCTGGCTAGAGAGGCATATCGATCGATGTGTGTCGTAAAGAAGGAGCTGGGGGGCCTACACACACCGTGGGTGAACGACCTAAAGTGAAAAGACGAATTTGCGCGATGGAGCTAGAGAATGCTGAGGGAGGGTGAGAGGGATGCGGGCGTGTGCATGCACAAGAGAAAGTTAGCGCTAGCTACAAAGATAAGAGGGTTGTGTGGGTGTAAAAGACGAATAGAGATCATATATACTTCATTATAAAAAGCGAATTCGGATATTTGAAGAATTTATCATAGTCTTTCAAACCGACGCATGTGTGAATATATATAACGGTGATACACATGGTGTGGTTATGAACATTTTATTCTACATTTAATATATTTTATCTATACTCTTATAAAAAACGGAGTTGTTGATGATGGTGTGCCTGCCATCCTGCATTATAGGCCGTCCGATTTATATCTGGCGGATAGCAAGGAAACTATGATGGTTGAAGTTGGCAACAATCATGATTGTAGATTCTTATTGAAATAGAGAAATGAATTCAAATTTAGTTCGAATTGCAGCGGTAGTATAGACATTTGGAATGCACTAAAATGTTGGTATGAGTAGGTTACATGCATTATACAGCGAGCGAAAAAATTTAATCGGACATAACATGGATTCATACTCCCTCCTTCCATCTATATAGGGCGTAATGAGATTTTTAAGACCGCCTTTGACTATTGACAAGATTAATAGTACATGACATGCACAATGTGAAAATTATATCATTGAAAGAACCTTTCACAGACGAATTTAACGGTGTGCTTTGTGTAAGTTGCATGTCATATATCATTGCTCTAATATTTGGTCAAAGTTAACATCAAAAAACGCATTAGGCCCTATATAGATGGAAGGAGGGAGTAGCTTTGAATAGCATTTGTATAGTAAAACGGGGCAAGACTCTCTCTTTGTGTGGTGTGAATAGTTCTATTTTTTCGTTTTCTTTTTGGTTGAGGGAAGTGCGAATTGATTTGGTACGTACAAGTACAATATTACTACACGTTAGGCTTGTCCCTAAAATTCAACCCGCGTCTTGTTATATCCCGAAAATTCAGATATCGTGCTCCCAAAACTGGCACCTTCACAACCCGCGCCTTGCTATCCCGAAATTACAACGGGCGCGAAAACTCCCTCCAGCTGCCAAATCCCGACACGCGAAATCCCCCTTCTAACCCTGAGCCGAAAGGGCCGCTAGTTCAAATCGGCGGGGGGTACTTTTGTAACACACCCTACATTTTGGACAAGCGCGTCCCTAAGTCATGCTTCACCCCCTCCCATCGCCGCCATAACCTCTCCGCTCCAGCCGCGAAACCCCACCCTCCTCCGTCCGCCACGTCACCGCTGCCCAGCCGGAGCCTCTTCCCCGACGATGTCGTCCACCGCAACAGCTCGACGTCCCTCGTCCACCTCCCCGGATGAGGATCCGTCGTCCATCTCGCCGTCCCGCCGGTTCAGCCGCCTCGTCCTCCACCTCCAAGGAGCTGCTCCGACGATCGCCTCGTCTTTTGCGACTGCTCCATCCCCACAGCGCCGCCTTAACCTGCTCCACCGAAACCGCAGCATCCTCACCGACTCCTCGGATGAAGCCGAGGCCTACTCGGCGCCACCAAAGAGGTTGTACACTCATCGCATCGCACCTTCTCCTTAACTCGACCTCCCGGCGCCGACGGTGCTCCATCCCGCACCCCCATGGAGCGGCTACCTTGAAGCCAGCGCCGCGGGCGACATCTCCACGGCGGCTCTCCCCCAGTGCGAGGCCACTTCGGCGGCGGTGTCCATGCCAGCCGGATCTACTGCTGCTGCTCCGGCTCTCGCTCGCTCGCGCTGCTGCTGCTGCTCCTGCTCCGGCTCTCGCTCGATCGCTCGCTCGCCCAGCTGCTGCTGCTGCTCTCCCTCGCTCGTGCTGCTACTCTGCTCCGATTAAGCCACACTTCAGTCGACTGAATCGACTTTTGGGTCAGTCGATTTTCAGG